>NC_056729.1:545126840-545367297 GCF_019279795.1 Protopterus annectens | reverse complement strand
AAGGTTCCCTGTGATGTCACCAAGCTAAGATGTGGAATCAGTAAGGGTAACTGTATGTGTTCTGTGGCACATACCCCAACTGCATACCACTGTACTAGTTACCTTTACATAGGCAAGATGTGTATGCACAATACTAGCAAGTGTGTGCGTGTATGTGTGTGTGACTACCCTATAGCCAGGCTTACACATGTGTAATGTCTTTTAGCACACCATGGTAGCCATCTGTGGTGATCAGTGTCTACAAAGTATTACATAGCTAGGAATGGTAAAGAATACACAGCCAAGCACGACTACAGCTGAGTATGTTATTTCCCTGTGCCACGTCGAGCAGTGACACAGAAGTGATCACTGGGGTGTAGGTCCATACCCATCATTCCCCCACCCTAACTCCACAATCCCCAGGGTAGATTACATTAGTCATCATTCCCAACCACAAACTCCACATACACAACAACCATCCCTTCTCTGGTGAATTGCTTATGATTTAAATGTTATAACACAAGAGATGCCTCTGTTTTGTGTACACGTCAGTTCCACTGGAACCCTTCTGTGTCACAAAGGGCGTACTGACGTGTGTATATGCATATATATATATATATATATATATATATATATATATATATGTGTGTGTGTCTGTGTGTGTGTGTACACATCCCGTAGGTGCATATATATATATATATATATATATATATATATATGTAGGTATCACAGTTGTACAGATGTAGACTTGTCTTTGTTGTTTCACAGAGTACAGTACATTCAAGGGTACTGTACATATGTACACAAAGGGACGGTCCCATTAGTCTTCAGCACTGTGGAATACCTGTAGTAGGATGTGCATTATAGACTCCATGCAACATGTGTACAACCCAGATGGCTTAGTGGTATGTCCAGTGACCTCAGTGTGCATGGTCCAGGGATCGAGACCTGTTAACCTTGTTGATACTGTCAATTAGGACCACATAAGACACTTTTAAGCAGGTGTAATTGTGTTTTCATGACAGTAAGCAGCAGGTACATTCAGGTAACAAACATGTACAACCTGCGGTACATGTGGAATGCCCTTATTTGGTAATCCTGCTGATGTTACCCACCTACGTATACACCTCTGGGACTGCTGTAACCCAGTATTTTCCATAGCATGTGCTGTAACTGTGTATTGCTGTAGTGTGATAAACTAGTTAGGTAGGGGTTCTATTCCAAGGGAGATCAATTTTGTGTGTGTGTGTGTGTGTGTGTGTGTGTGTGTGTGTGTGTGTGTGTGTGTGTGTGTGTGTGTCTGTCTGCCTGAGACAGGAACAATGCTTTTTAGAGTATGCACACTCTTTACAATTCACATGACCACCTTTGGCAATCCTGCTGATGTCACCCACCTAGACATACACCTCTGGGACTACTGCAACCCAGTAATCTCCGTAGCATGTGCTGTAACTGTGTAATGCTGTAGTGTGATACACTAGTTAGGTAGGGGTTCTATTCCAGGACATGGCAGGTGTGTGTGTGTGTGTGTGTGTGTGTGTGTGTGTGTGTGTGTGTGTGTGTGTGTGTGTGTGTGTGTGTGTTTGACTGTCAGAGCCTGTGTGGAGGTGGCTGTGAGTGTCTAACCACTGGACATGTTGGGGAGCAGATTTTGCAGTTTTTCTATAGGGTATCCATCTTATATGTCACAATGTCCACCTCACAAGGAGTACAGATGTCAGTCAGCCAAGGGACTGTGTTGGCAAGCCATACCCCTACATCTGGCAAAAGGCCTAGTGAACAAAGTATGCAACCTTACTATTACTCGGAATACATCCTGAACCCATGTGTCATACACAGACACACTTGCCTAGAATATCCCGCTATGTTACTAGTACCCTGCACATTGATGACAGATAGTAGGCATGGTGTGATTGCAGTGGGCTGCAGAGGGCATGGCACCCTGTAAAGCAGTACAATAGGCACATAATCGTGGACAATGTGCCTTCACTATGTTCCCCACTGGATGTCTGCAACATATGTGGTGCCATCAAATGTGATCCACAGAGACCATACAATGCCTTACACATGTTCCCTGTATGGACCAATGCCACTGACACCAGGAAATACCTGTATCATGCTATCAATGCAGATGCAGGGTAAACCTGCTGACTATAAGCAGGTTCTGCCATGCCAGGCCAGTACTGGCATATTGCAGGATAACGGTCTGTGTACACAACATGTGCCAGCCAAACCAGGTACACCTGTACATGTCACTGTACATTATTGCAGGACATACACATCCCAGGCAATGTCCATGTCAAGGACTATCAAATGCAGACATGGCATGCATTGCAAAGCTATGGCCATACACAATGGTAACCAGGATGTCAGGACAGTTCATACAATGCCCATCTGTGTGGGACATTGCAGATACTACACCCCTGTACCACACTGCACACCACTGTCAGGTGGCGTGATGCCAAGGATTACCCGTCACCCAGCCTTGTACAGCCATTTTGCACAGCCAACCACTACACACTCATGAAGCAATGCACACATGCATGTCAGTACTGGCACCTTGTGTCTGCATGGGGGGTATGATGCTCCCAACCACAGTCACTCCCAGTATAACTCCCATTGGCATACCGACAGATGTCAAACATGTTCACATGCCCTAGCCCATAGAACCTCTGGATATCCCCTGTGGTGCATGTAGTACCTGTGCATTACTGCAGTGTGGCAAACTAAGTGGTTTGGGAGTGTATATGTTGGCCTGGCAAAGAGTGTCAATGTGAGTCCATTAGAGAGTGTGGCTGTGTTGACAATGACATCCATTCATGTGGATAGCCATGTGTGCTAGACCTAATGTCTGTCTACTATATCTCTGTTGCAGATGTCGCACACCAACACATATATATGTTCATATGGCACACCAACATGTCAACATTGTGGCACATGGAGTAACTGCATGCACTTGTAATAGTAATGACTAGTCAGTCAGGGGTTTGAACCCCTGTACTGGTAGGTGTGTGACAGTCGTTGCTTAGGTGTTAGTCTCCATGCCCTTCTCTGATGTACTTTGCCTCTGTCTATCCCTCCCACACACTCTCTGGTGGATGTGGAGGTGTACATCTGCTCAGCAGCAGCTTGTTTATTGTAAGTGATGGTCATGTTCGGGTGATGGCCTCTGCACCTATTGCAGTCCTCCTCTAGCTGATTGCATGTGGAACAGCTGCGATGATGTTCCCATAGCCATTCGCATGAAGAACACAGTACAATATCTAGAAACATCATGTTGGTGTTTGCCCATGACAGTCACTGTGAGTGGTACCTGGATCTGGTGTTTGGTAAACGGCATCACAGACGATATCTGGATGTTCCTCAAACTACATACACAGTGGAAAATAGCGTAAAGACAGGAGGGTGATGTGCCAGACATGACTACAGCATGTAAGTGTAGCTATGCTTCATTGAGACAACTGCCTGTTTAACAAGGTGTGTGTGGTAATGGCTATTCTGTTTAAAACTGACAAGACAGTGCTCTGTTTGTGAGGGACCCCCATCTGTAGGGCCATCCAGTGACTGGTCAGTGTGTGGAACCATTTGTTTCCTGTGTTACTCATTGAACACACATCTGTGAACAGCAGGAGCATAGTGTGAGGATTGCAGCCAGTACATGGTGATATTGATGAGTCACTGCCATTACATCCCTGACTGGACATATATCACATGAAACAGTGGTATGACAGACACTGTATGGGGTTCTCAGTGACATGCCAATAATGGGCCACTGTTCATAGCTGCTGTCACAAGTCTTCTACACGTTGTACAGATATCATGCAGTATATATGCATGTGTTGTGCTCTCTTTGCAATTGTATACCATCTGTTGTGTTGGGTTGATGGTCATATCTATGCATGCTGTTGTAAGTAATCCTGAATGCTGTTGGCTATTACTAAGCCATATCTGTGTTTAAACTGCAACACCATAGGCTGTATGGGTTTGGAGGTCCTGCCAGAACCTCCTGTCCCACTTCAGCTGGCTATGGCACTGGGCACCAGCACATCTGGGGCCCAGCCTTGGACCTCCAATTCTGTTGGCTCTGCACCACCTTCTGGTGGTACTGCCACTGAGGATGGGGCTTGTTCCCCCTGGGAGCAGGTCCAGACAGGGACATGTCAGCTGTCGTACAGTCCCGGATGTGGTTCATAGGGGGCTCAATAAGGGGTTTTGAGGCCAGACACGCTAGCTCAAGGGCAGAGTGTCACATTTACAGGGTGAGGCTGCCCCTCCTAGACAGCATCCAGCACTGTCACCTTTGCAGCTGTTTTGGTACAGTGGTGGCTGCCCATGGCTGGGGACCTCCGTCCCACTGTTTCCATCTGGTGGCTCATGGGCTTGTGAATTCTGAACACCCCTCCCCATCCGAGGTCTATCCTCACACGTGTCATATACCGACCCTGTATGCTGTCTTGTCTGTCATCCTACCCTACCTATCCTCCACGAGCATACCTACTCTCCTTCCCCCACATCCCACTCTCACCCTACGGAAACAGAAGGCCAATTAGTTCCTAGAACAACATTTGCCCCATACATAGCTGTCCATTTCACATGTGTCCACTTTTAATATGCATCACAACATATTCCAGTTGTCCTCACCCCTGTCTCTCAGGCGCACGATCCTAGTATGCACATGACTCCTAAATGTTCCAGGTACATGTGATGCGGACGACCCTATTGTACACACAACACTACCAGTCCCTCTATGGTTACCCCATGTACCGTTATCATGATGATGATTTTGTACACAGCACCTTGCAGGAGTACTGTTCTCACATAATGATTGGACAGGAACTGTTGTGTTAATGTAAATAACATGCAGAGAGTGATGTATATGGCCAATGTACAAATGTTTGCATGTATGATTGACACGTCTGTCTGAGGGAGTCTTGATATTACATAGGACGACACCACTACATAATACAGGTGATGCTGGTGTTTCCCTATTCATTCCTTTGTAATGCTTTGTTGTCACCTGGGATGTTCCTGATATATATATATATATATATATATATATATATATATATGTGTGTATGTATCTATATGCTGGCCATAAACACTCACACATATATCTACATGATGGAATACATTTCCTATACTGTTGAATGACTGCACTGCATGATATGTTTGTAATAAGGTCCAATGTCTGTATATCTGCCATGGCTTAGTGGTAAATCACAATAGCTGTGTGTGCAGGGTCCTGGTTTCGAGACTTGCAGAGGGCATTTATTTTGTTGCTGGCCAGAACAAGGCCATTGCTAATGGTGTGATTAAGGAATATTAAAGCAGTTGTGAGCAGGTGTGCATGGGTTTGCGCGGTGCTAAGCAATGCTAATCTCAAGTTACAGTTTCTTACACTCAGTCAGCCTCTACGTTGCTTTACCAGTGTAATACTTTCATACTGGCGGCCAGACAGGCTTACACCCGCTTTCTCCCGCACTTGCAACTACACTGCATATGGTGTTTGCATCTGCCACTCATGTCCCTGCGTGGGAGTGAGGACTACGATATTACCTTGTGATGCCTATTACATCGGATTAAATGCCTACAGTATCGGGAATGGCTGCCCATTAGGCGACAGCATGCCGTTCGACTGTACGGAATCCTCGGCCTGTCCAGAGTTTGATTCATATCATTGGTTTGTTCTTCTTACAATCTGCACCCATCTGGCTAATACATGGGAACTGACACTCTTCAATACAAACAAGTAATTGGGTTTTGGAACCCACATCCTTCAGCAGAGTCATGCTACTGCATACCTAATATTCTATCATCTTTCTAAGGTTGTCAGTGGAATATGTACTTCAGCCCTTATCAGACCTCTCATATGATTGGGGAAATATACAAACTGAATCAGGGACATGTCATAACAACATCAGGGACACATTTAAATTATTGGTGCTATTAACCTGACACATTGACAAACTCAGAGCACATGAATTCATACACATTGTCTGAGGTAAATGATGTTTACAACTCTTAATTGTTGTCGTTATTCATTATGTGTAATTCACCGCCTTTCCTCCATATGTCACTAGTTTTAGGAGGGATTACGTGGGGCAGAATTAGAAACCGAGTCAAAATACGGACGGCCCTGGAAATCGGGGACAGTTCAGAGGTACGGTCCCTATTTGTTCTCTCAGTGGTTTATGTCCTGTCCAGTGGATGTGCTCTTAGGGGTTTATAGGTATGGGCATCAGCTATGCCCATTTCAGAATATTACTTACATCCCCGGGGCGGTCCTAATACGACTTTGCCAGCCAACACCTGCACGACTAGGCCCATAATTGCATACCCATAGTTCCCCCACCTGCCACTCCTCTACAGCACTCATCCTTACTGTGGGTGCAGGTGGGGTATAAACAAACCACTACACACTGCCCTCTCTCCCCGTGTCGGGACACATTCCATATGTTGTGTCGACCCATGAGATATCAGGCTTGCACAACCTACTGGTCCGTGTACATCTACAGGCTGGTTTGATAAGTCATTACTGGGACTTCCTCCGATCATTAATTTTTGGTGTCCCACAAGGGACATCGATGTCTATGTTTCAGGATTAGACCTGGCAAGTCTCTCCTACTGGTAGTATCCTGCCAGTGGTCTGGGAAGCAGTGGTGTGTTTACCTTTACTGTGTGTCTGTATGTCTCACCGGCCTAGCTGGGGGGGGTGTGTTGATGCTACATGGTACACGTTTGTTTACTGAACCCCTCACCCCCATATCCACGGCCTGTGAACATATGTTACTCATAACTGCTGTATCATATCCTAGCTATATATATATATATATATATATATATATATATATGTGTATATTTACAGATATATATATACCTATATATATATACATATATATATATATATATATATATATATATATAGATACACATTACTATATACAGATATATCTGTATATGTATACATACATGTATATTTATATTTTGCTGTCTATCAAGATATATATATATATATATATATATATATATATATATATATATATATATATATATATATATATATCACAACATATGGGTCTATGGGTGTCTGCATATGTATATATTTATATGTGGGTATGTATCTGCATTCTGTCTCTGTATGTATACATTTGTACTATGGAGAGGGAGAAGCTTATCGCTATGGGTAGATATACACACACATACCTCTTCATATATACGTCTACATCTGGTTATTCCATTCCTTGCTATATAGATTGCACTTTGCTTTAGTGGGTCTTGGCAGTGGGTGTGGCTGCTCATTAGGCGACGCCTCTTCCCAATGAACACATTCGCTTGCATCCCTAGGGCTGTCCATATTGGCCAACATCAGCCAACAGCTGCACACCTAGACCCATACGTAGCTACCCATAGTTCCCTCACCCTCGCCTCCTCAACAGCACCCATCCTTACTCTGGGTCCTGGTCTTCTCTGGACACACCACTACACGCTGTCCACTCTCCACTTCACAGGACCCATTTCATACAATTGTCTTGGCCCATGGGTCTTCAGGGTTTCCCACCCTTGTATTCCAAGTCTGTATACACCGCGTCCAAAATGGCCGGTCTATCACCTTCTTTTGGTCTTGACAATTTTTGGGGTCTCACACAAGGGACGGTCCAGTCTGTGTTCCAAGATTAGAATTCACGGGTGCACTGTGTACCCCCCGTTGTATCCTGCCTATGGTCTGGGAAGCAGTGGACTCTCTACATTGTTTGCGTGTATGTTTCCCGTGTCCAGTTGGGGGGGGGAGTGGAAGGGCATGCTACATGTTTCTTGCTTGGGGTCCTCACTTCCATTGGCATAGCCTGTGAACATATGTCATTTTTGTGTGCTGTTTCCTATCATAGCTGTATATCTGTGTATATCTACACGCACACATACACACACAAACACACACACATATATATATATATATATATATATATATATATATATATATATATATATATGTATATGTCTGCAACCATACATATATATATATATATATATATATATATATATATATATATATATATATACGTCTATACATATATTTTTATATATATATATATATATATATATATATATATATATAGATATATATGTGTGTGTGTGTGTGTGTGTGTGTGTGTGTGTGTGTGTGTGTGTGTGTGTGTGTCTGTAAAGCAATACATACCCCACACAAACACACTTACACATGCGTACTGGTGTTTATATATGCTTGACCTGCTTACTAGTGCCTTATTCATTATGACACTGACACTTCACTCCAGTTATCTTTTAATTGATATTTTGAAGGTTATAAAACAGACATATGTCGCAATATGTTCATGTACGGATTACCAATGGTAAATGCTATGTGATACAGTGGGAGTCGGTACGGGAATGTCTGTTCGTTAGGGGGTTGCTCTAACCAATGCACTATTGCTGTGCTGCTTCATTTGCATATATACCCATATACCCATGGCTCCTGGTTCCCCAAACACACACCCCAACGCCTCCCTAACACTGCTGTCATCCATTCTCCAGTCAGATTCGCGGTGTATCCACACCACTACACATTGGTCACTCCCTACTCCTATAGACCCATTCCATCAGTTGACTCACTCCACATATCCTCAGAACCCCCAAACATTTAGTCCACAAACATTGGTGACATGAGCGGCCAAAAGAATACTATTCGCAATTTTTGGGTTGTCCCACATGGGACATGCATGTGTTTATGTCAAGATTAGACTCTATACTTCATTATATCCTTACTCCCATTAACATGACACTACAATTAATTAATATGTATGACTATGTGGTAACGCACACATTACACATGAGAGCCTAATTATGTACGTGTTCGGCGTATTTCTTTTACAAATAGATTGGTTTAGTAATTGGCATTGCCCTAGCAGGCAGATCACAGGAATGATTCCATGTGTGGGGAAGTCCTCACATTTGATTATTGTTAGCACAGCACTGACTTTGGACATTGTACACACATCTGCATTTTATCAGTTTCGTCCTGTCCCTCTTCTGCACAGCCTATTACTCTAGCTACTGTCGAGGTTTAGTGCACATTCATGTTATTTATGCCTGCAAATGGAATGCATGTGTTAAAGAGAATGTACTTCTACTTATTGATGTCTGCATGTGTGTATGCATAAATACCTATAACAAACTCGTTGACCTCCACAGGGTGGTCCAGTTAGAACCGGGCCATCCAACTCTGGCATGCCTGGCTCCATAATTTCATATGCCTATTTCCTCCACCCCACCCATGTTCAAAATACATGCATACCTTCCATTGTCCACTTGTTATCACAGTCATGACACACCTCCACACATTGCCCTCTCCAGAGCGTTAGGGGGCTTTACATGCATGTTGTCCCACCCCATGTATTCTCAGGCTGTCCCACCATTTAGTCCTTGAACATACCTGCTCTTGCTTGTGTAATGTTTGGAAGGCCAAATGGTCTATATAATTTTTGGGTAGTCCCACCAGGGACTACCCTCTGTGTGTAAAGTAGACTTAGCAAATCAGCAATGTTACTCCCACTGGTAATATCCTGCCTGTGGTGTGAGTAGCAGTGCTTTGCTCACCCCTGCCCAGCTGGATATGACATACGCTGACAGCGCTATATAATACTTGGGTTGCTGTTGATTCCCTTCTCATTCCTTTTGTATGCTTTATTGTTATGTCATTCTTTCTTCATAGATAGATGGATATATATACATATATATGTTTATATATATTATATATCTGTATATACTTATACACATTTCCTATGCTGGGCACTGCTTAGACCCATGCAAGTGCACTCAGACTTGCTTACTGGTACTTATGTGTTTACTGCTGCTTATTTGTGCTTACACCTGCTTACTAGTACCTTATTCATTATGACAGTGCCACTTTGCTTGAATGATATTTAAGTTTAAATATCTCATGCGATACTCTTATGTCAGTTTTACGGCAAAACGACATTCATTCCACATGGTAAATGATATGTGCTATTGTTGGGCTCAAACCGTGAATGCCTGTTTGTTAGGCTGATGCTCTAAACACTACACTATTGACACTTACATTGATTCTGCATGTTTTTCTCTATTTGAATGAATATGATGTGTAAGCTACGCTCGGCGGAGGGCAGCGATGCGCAGACAGGCTGCGCTTTGCTTACACCTTCGATATTGTAGCATTCAAATGTATAATAGGGACACAGGGACAGGGAATCTAATTGTGAAAGTTCTAGGGACAGGGCTCATCATTTTACTACGTGCTTGTGTGTTTACTACTTTGAGTGTATTTCACTGTTCATGGACACTCTTGTATGCTTAGCATACATTTCGGTATCCACGGACACTGGATTACTGACTTACTATTGGGGCGGGCTCTACTAGTAGGCATAGTAGGTTTTGCAAGTGTCATGCCTCCGTTGAGCACTTGTACACACCCCCTGCACTCGCATATGTTTCCTGTGCACGTCAAGGTTGCGGTGGCATGCCCCATACAAATTCATATGGCGCTGCTGCGCCGTCTGTAGTGAGGTCGCTCAGCGCAAGGCTAAAACCGTCCTTACGCCGAGCTTCTTGAATCTCGGGGATAATCTAGTTCCATTAATTGTGAACAAATATTGCTTTCGTCCCTCTAGACGTCTTCAGGTCTGTGTACAAGAACCCTAAAAATATATATCTACAAAAAATCTTACTAAAACTAACCACTAACCATATTAAACAGACTAAACCAAAATTAAGACAATAATCCAACCTTATATGTACATTTAATGAATAAGTTAAACCAGGAAAAGTACATCAACGTAGTGCTGCCCAGTGTGGGACAGAAAAAAATAGTGTCCTTATAAAGGTAGTGGACACTCCATATAAAATAGCACTAAAATCAATACTTAAATAAGGATATTGGAAAAATAAAATACAATTAGGCCTGTAAACAATGTGGTAATTTTTTAAGTTCCAGTACACTTTTAAGTGAATATTAATAATTTAGTCCAGGGTTTATGAAAGAGTCCAGCTTTAATTGCCATATGGGTTCATGTTTTTTTTAGTACTTTCAGGATATCACCTTCAGGATCACCCATATCTATGTGATCTGGTATCTGGAACTTAAAACGTGTGTGCCTTCTATGTAGAAAAAGGTGTTTGGCTAGTGTATTTTTTACAACCACAGCAGATTTCTGGCAGATGACATGAAAAACTACACTTACATTTATTTATAGTCTTGCCCACATAACATGCAACACATTCATTGTACTGTGCCCTGTGAATTACTTTTGCTGTGTTACAGTCACCCCCTGTACTGGTCTTAATATTTTTTTTTTAAATAAGGGCAACTAAACTATCCCCTTGCTGTGTGCGTGTGTGCGTGTGTGTGTATATATATATATATATATATATATATATATATATATATATATATATATATATATATATATATATATATATACAGAATGTACAATTTGCTTCATATCTTTTAGTGTTTCTCTCATATAGTCTAGGTTTAAATTCAACAAAACTTCTAATGCTCCTGACCTTCCTGTAAACAAAGGATGGGCCTTCACCTTAGATGTTAATTAGATAAGGGTTTCCTGTGACAATGGCCCACTTTTCTTTAATAACATTTTTTATACTGTGATAATTCAAAGTGTATGTCAAGGTTCAGCTATTTTTGCACTTATTATTCTCTGTGGAATTTCTTAATATGTTCCTAATAAGGAAGTTGAGTGAAGGTGCTTCAATCCTTTTTAGTTCTGTAATGGGTTCCAGGATGTTTTTTTAACATCTGACTTTCATAGCCTCTCACAAGGAAATCATTCTCTAAATTGTTCAGCTTTCTCAGAAAGGGTCCATCTCTGTGGTAATTCTAGCTAATCTATAGCCCTAGGACTTCACTACATTATACTTGTTTTTTGCAGAATGCAGACTTTTACTGTAGAGTAATAAATTAACTCTCTTTGGTTTTCTGAACAGATCAGTGGTGATTCTGTTATTGTTGGTGTCCTTGGAAATCTGCATATCTAAGAAAGTGATTGAAGTAGAGTTGTGAGAAAAGGTAAAATTTTGGAAGGGGGTAGTCTGATTGAGGTAAGTGATAAAAAAAAGATGCAAGGTGTCACCTTCCCACATAATAAATATATCATCAATAACATGCAAATAGCATGTGACATGCTGCATGTAGTCTGTGTATTTAGCACAAAGTCCTCCTTCCATTTGCCCAGGGCTATGTTAGCTGTGCTGGAAGCTATGGCAGCTCCCATGGCTATACCAGTTTTTTCTTGGTAGTGTTTGCCATTGAAAGTAAAGAAAATAAAACCCAGTGCAAGACTAATGAGTTTGTTTAACTTTTGCAGCTGTGCCTGTGTACCTTGATTATGTCTCTTAAATGATTCCATAGCTGCTGTTCTACAGTAATTATGAAGGAGCACTGTGTACAAGGATTCCAAGTCGATAGTTAATAAAATACTGTCAGCTTCCATATTTTTTTTACCTTCCTCAAAAAATCAATTGAATCTTATGTGTGACTTATTCTTTTCTGATAAAGGTTTCAGCAAGTAGTCAAGGTAGATGGCCATGGCTTCCGTAAGGGAAACTCCACTTGCCACAACCGGTCTATAGGGTGGGTCTTCTCTGTTCTCGTGTGAGTTTGGTATTCCAAAAAAGTTAGGTAAATGAGGACACCGGCTCCATAATTGCTTATAAAGATTTTCACTGATAAGTCTTTCTTCTCATAATGTGATGATATTAGTGTCCCATACATCGTATGCTCTTTTTATGTCATTCATAGTAAATAACTCATAAAATCTGCTATCCTCCAGCATGTTCTCTATCTTTTGTTTGTAGCTAGTGGTATCAGTCACAAGTATACCTCCTCCCTTGTCTGCCTTCATTACACGCCTGGATTTATCATTGCCTAGCTCAATCAATGCTTTTCTTTCAATCTGTATTAAGTTATAATCATAAATAAAAAGAACATAATTATAGGTCAGTACTCTACCTCCCATCCTTCAAAACCATTCTGAATGACTTCCTAGCAAAAATCTGGCTCTGTTCTTCAAAACACCAGGATAAACTATATCCTAAATGTGAACACATACCTATTCATGCCAACATCTCCTTACTCTCCCTTCTTCATTCACTTCATTACTTCTATCAATTTCTCTCCCCTGACTTTCTCTCTAAATATACCATAAGCCTGCTTTTTCTCTGCCTTCATATTGCAATTCCTGTTTGTATTATAGTAACTTACCTTTAATTTCTCTATAAACCAGCTAAAATGTCTCTAAATATCAAATCATCATCATATAACTTGTATCTAGTCTTAACCAATATTTTCATATTATGTCTAATTTGGTATACTAATTTAAACTGTAGGTGTTTTTGTATTATTTTTGGAGATTGTAAAATTATTGTTCTTATAATGTTTTGTGATAGTTTGGAGATTTTCTCCCCAGGCCTCCACTGAAAGTGGACTTCTACCCACTCTAACTTTCCCAGTAATTAAATGTCAATAAATACATAATTTCAGCATACTATACATTAATATGAAATGCACATTAACCTACTGTCTGAGTAAACATATCAACATCACTAACAATGCCTGTAACAGACTCTTCATAGACCAGCAACAGTAGCACATTGCCATCTGCCACCCTCTCATTCCTTCACCAAATGAATATCTTGTGCTTTTCATGTTGCAGAGTCTTTTATTAATGTATCTTTGACAGTTAACATTTAGACTGCTAACAGCATTGAAATCCAGCACTACATCTGCCAGTCTCTGTTGTCTTACTGCCCATTTCCCTCTGACCATAAGGAAAGTGCCATCTACGTGTAGGGCATTAAATAATACCTTATCCTCCTGTTCAGTAAAGTTCACCTTCTTGTTTTGGATACTTAAGCGGACAAAAACTGATCATAAAAAGAATGAACAATGATTTACAAAGGCAAGCCTAATAGGATTCTCCTTGTTACACATAACGTTCAACAAGTAAAGAAGCATGCCTCACTAAAGAAGCCTAATTTTGCAAAATAGTACATAAGCTAAGAGTATACATTATTATTTAGTGTTATTACAGTCTATTAAAACTCAGGATTATGCATACAACCAAACATCTAATTTAAAATCACAACATGCACATTAGTCAGCAAACAACTTGTCACTTCCAAACAGCCATGCTTACATGAATTGCTTATGATTCCCACTATGTAGCTTATTTGCAATCAACACTACAGTACATTAAGGTCACACACAGAATGAGTGCATATCCTTCTGATGGTGGATCAGTATGCTTACAATATTTAAATGTTGTGTAGGGTGCATGCATATTTTTATTTATTTATTTATTTAACATTTGTTGACTGGGAAAGTCTGACTAGGTTCCACAGAGCCTATTTTCAGCAGAGGCCCGGGGAGAAATGCTCCAGATGCATGTCTTTGGAATGTGGGAGGAAACCGGAGTACCCAGAGGAAACCCACGCAAACACAGGGAGAACATGCAAACTCCACACAGAAGGCACCCCAGCCGAGAATTGAACCAGAGAACCTCTTGCTGTGAGGTGACAACGTTAACCGCTGCACCACTGTGCCACCCATCTACGTGCATATACCATGAATATAATGCCATTCTTCTTTACATAAATGACACCTGATTAAAAGTACTCCTCGGTTTTACCATGGTCCACAGGTCTCAGAATTGAACCCATGATTTGAAAAAATAATACAAAATCACATGAAATACATAGGTCCAGTCAACACTTTGTTTAAAAGGCAAACACATGAAAGTTGTCATGCATTCAGCAAGATTGACAATTATAATTCCAGGTATTATCATCCATGTTCATAGGTAGGTACTAGGCTATCTGCCTGAGGGCATTTATAAGCCTAGCCAGAGTGTGTCAGCTTTTGCCACCCCATTGATTAATTAACTGATTAATTAACAGAGCCAATGAAGTGATCCCAGGGGTGTATTTTCTGTTACCCATCCACTCGTCAAGGTTTCTCTTGAAGAGTGTTAGTGAGGGGCTCTGCCTAATGTAATTTGGAATTTTGTTCCAAAGCATGGGGTGTCTCTGTGGCAGGAATCTATCCCTCCAGCATGTTCTATTTATTGCTGTGGCAAGGTTTAGCTCACTAAAGCGCATGGCTTGCAGTGACTTGGATTTCTTTAGGTGGAGCATGTCCATCAATTCTGAGTTGGACATGGCTTTGGAGGTCAGGCAGAGATCACCTCTGAGTGAGCAATAAGCCACTGAGTACAGCCAGAGTTTTTTCAGTCGGGCTGCATAGGACATATGTTTGAGACCAGTAATCCTCTTGGTGAGGTACTTTTGTGGTCTTTCCAGCTGTTGGAAGTGTCTTGTGAGGTACATCCCAAATGAGGCATTGTACTCTATGATGAGTCTTATGAGTGACGCGTAGAGGGGCACTATAACCTCTTTATTTCTAGATGCAAACCCTTTAGTAATTAGATGGACCAAATAGAAGGATTTCCTAACTACTTTGGCAATATGATTGTCAAAGGAGAGATTACTATCTACCTGAGTCCCCAGATCTCTTATTACCTCTTCTGTATTAAGGGGGCTACCACCTATGTGGTAATTCATGGGTGTTTTGTTTTTCCCAAATGGGATGACTATGCATTTTTTGGCATTTAGCTTGAGGCCATGACTTTGACACCAGGTGTCCGTCTCAGTAAGGCCCTTTTGGAGGATGTCCGTGTCAGCTGGAGAGTCAATTATGGCTCCCAGTTTGCAGTCATCGGCAAACTTGATTAGCCATAGTCCTCCTATGTTTGCCTGTACTTCTGAGAAGTATATGCCAAACAGTAGGGGTCCCAGGAAAAAGCCTTGTGGGACACCACTTGTGACTGGTTTAGAGTCGGACCTGGAGCCTGCTATTCTTACCGTGTGAGTTCTGTCTGTAAGCCAGTTGGCAACCCATCTCATGACATAGGGATTTATGTTCAGGCTGGTGAGTTTTTCTGTAATACCCAAGTGGGGAATGGTGTCGAAAGCCTTGGCGAGGTCAAGGTAGGCTGTGTAAACCACCTTTCCCTCATCTACGGCCTTGGTGACTGTCTCAAAGAAGTCAACCAGGTTTAGTAAGCATGATCTGCCCTTAACAAAGCCGAACTGGGTGGGGTCAAGTGTTTGCAGGTTCCCAATGTCTTTGTTAATGTGTTCCATGATGATGCGCTCCATAACCTTGCAGACCAGGTTAGTCAGGCTTATGGGGCGATAGTTACCAGGGTCAGTTGTGACCCCTTCTTTGTGGAGAGGAATAACTGTTGCTGTCTGCCATTCTATGGGCATGTAGCCTGTGGAGAGGCTGATTCTGAACAGCGTGTTTAGGTGGGGGGTTAGTTCGTTCTGTAGTTCATGCAAGACGCAGCCTGGGACACCATCTGGTCCCATTGACACTGTGTTTTTGGCTTTTGAAAGGGCTGTTTTCACCTGTGCGTCTGTGATTTTTGGGACACTACACTTTTCTGGTATTGTTGTGGGCCCTTTTGGAGGTGAGAAGGGGGTGAAGTTTGCACTGAATCTATCTTCCAGGATGTTGGCAATATCAGTAGGTTCAGTATATTTTGTGCTATTTTGCACTAGTTCAGTGCATATCTGCAAGTTGCCACTTAGATTCTTAACATAGCTAAAGAAGGCTTTGTGGTTATCTTTTGAATCCTTGGCTATTTTTCTTTCAAAGTTAGCCTTGTATGATTTCATGAGGGACCTCAGTTTCTTACTGATACTGATCAGGGATGCCTTTCCTTCTTGGGATTTGCTTTTTTTCTGAACTAGTTTCCTCCTTCTATTGTATAGCCTGTTTATTGCAGGGGTCCACCAAACTGGTTTCCTTCTCTTAGAGGAGTGAGTGTTGGTTTTGCTAGGGATGGCATGATCCATGCATCCTTGTAGGTGCTCATAGAGTGCATTTGTAAAGGTTTCTGCATCTTGGGCAGCATTATCCTTTAGTGTGGGGGTTGTGAAACTTACCACCTCTGTCTTATGTAAGGAGAAGTTTGCTTTGAAAAGTTTTTTACTTGGTTTACTTAGTTGGGGGGGGGGGGTGTGGACATCCAGAGTGATTAGTTTATAATCTGATCTAACCAGTGACGGGTTGGCCTCAGGTGTGGAACACCTGTCGCCCATGTTGGTGATGACCAGGTCCAATATGTTTTCACCTCTGGTAGGGGAGTTTACCAGCTGATCCAGGACATTTGTGTTGATGAATTCCAGGAAGCGCCGGGCTTGGGAATTTGTACTTGAGTAGTTTTCCCAGTGAATGGTAGGGTAATTAAAATCACCCAATATCAGGGTGTTTGGTAGGACCTTCATGTTTTCCAGTTCTCCAGAAAGTTGGAGTGGTGGTCCTGGGTCATGGAGGGTGATCTGTAGCAGGCCACAATTTGCATTGCAGATTTGCCCAATGTTAGTTGCACATGGATGATCTCAGAGGTATCATGCTGCACCACTAACCTGGAGGTGTAGGTATTCTTGATGAATATGGATACACCTCCTCCTTTTGTGTTTCGGTCCGTGTTGTGTGGCCAAAATGTATGGTATGAATTGCAGCCCGGTAGTGCTGGGGTGCTCTCTGGAGTCTTGAACCAGATTTCAGTTACTGCACAGATGTCAACGTTCTCCATACTGAGGAGTGCTTCGAGCACGTGCATTTTGAGATTTAAACTCCTGGCATTGAGTAGCATAACCCTCAGTTATTTGTTAATTGTGCTGTTTATGGAGGTGGGTTTGACTTTTGAGCCTTGCCTAAAAAAGGCACTATGGGGGCAGTAAGAGTCTTGGCCAGTATTCGAAAGCCTAAAGGTGACAGGTGCAAGCCGTCTCTTGCGAAACAATGCGGCTTGTCGAGCATGTCATCCCAGGCTGACAGACACTGGAACCCCTTTGAATGACACCAGAAGCTTAGCCAGTTGTTGAAATTGATAATTTTTTCTTTATACTGAGGTATCATTCTTGGTGAGGGCAGGATGCTACTCAGGGTCAGGGTCATACCAGCCTGGGCTTCATGATCAGAGAGCTCTTCCATGTCTCTTTTCATGTAGTCCAGGGGGGTACGTGTCAGGTCATTCACACCAACATGAATAATGACAGAGTCATATTTGTACTTGTTCTGGAGTGACCTGAGTGCTTGTGTTATGTGGCGGATTCTGGCTCCCGACAGGCAGCTAACAGTAACCTTCTGCTTGTCCAGCCTGGTGAGTGGGACATCAGTGTGCCTGACTATAGAGTCACCTATTACTAGTGTGTTAGGTATGTTATTTCACCTTAAGGGCTATGATTGTGCAGAACACTGATTTTGTGTTTTATGTGTAGTCTGGTTTGTGACGGGAAGTGCAGGTTGTTTGGGTGTCTGCTTTGGAGGTCTCTGATGCTTTTGCAGGTTTTTATTTAGAGCCTCTGAGTATGATTTTGTGTATTTATGTGTATTTTTTGCCAGTGCTGTTTTAGTAGGTCTGTGTGTGGCTGGAGTTGTGGTGCAAGTGTTAACCTTCTCCTCTTGACTGTCTGTTCCATTCTTGGGTGGAGACAGCTTAGTTTCCAGTTTGGCTGTATAATTGCATCTCTCGCATATGTTAGTGTTTTGTGGTAGGAGGTCATGGTTGTCTGTGTACATGAGGCAGTTGTAACATTGCCTCAGGATACCCAGATTCACCAACTGGACTGGAGAGTGCACCTGAAGTTGCCCTTTGGTCATGCCTGAATAGTAGGGTGAGCTACTTAGTCGCTTGGTTGGTGAGGGGTGAATAAAGAGCCTTGCCCTGCTGGGCAATCAGTGTCAGGGTATATAGTGCTTGCTATTAGGTCTGAGCAAGTGCTGGGCTTTAAGATGCTTTTTGAGTGCTTAGGTTGAGAGTTAGACTAGTTTCAGGGGAAAAACTGAAGAGGAGACTTAGTGGAGCCGGGAATAATTTAACCGTAGCTAACCAACACTGCCCGGTGCGCAAAACTGTGCAAACGTGGTTTTTATAGTAGTGAAATGAAAGAGATAGAAATTAGCCCAAAATGGCTAATAAACTACTAACTTCTGGGCTGGAACCACTCCTCCAGGGACAGATAGGCTGCTCAAAGCTCCCCTCTCTCACAGGTGAACAGAGAAACTTCCTTCTATCCAAGTAAGGTATGGGCAACTCAGAAACTAGTATCACAGCCCTGAATTCAGCACTAGCCTGAAAACTGGACTATACTATCTTAGAAAGGTGGGAAACAAGAATTTTTTGTTTTGTTTTGTTTTTTTTTGAAAAGATAAGACAAAAACAGTAAAACAATACAGTTAAAACAGCTTTAAATGACTGCAAACAATCAGAAAAGTCTATCACACTTTAGTGTGTAGCCTACAAGAGTTAAACAAATTATTTAAACAAAAAACAACTTTTTAAAAGTGCAGCAGTGAAATAAGTACAATATGTGAAAAAAACAAGCTTTTAAATCACAATAAACACTGGAAAATCTGCGTTTAGGTGGAAAACAGTTAAGTACAGGAAGAAAGTACAGAAAACTGATACTTAATCACTCCAAGGTCTCTCTCCTAAGCTAGAAGGCTTGTATCAGTTTAAGGCTTTCTAGTGCTACCCAGTAAGTTAGTTACAGGCAGCAGCGGCCTTAGGTCAGCTGGTGCCCTAGGCAAAGGGGCTCCACTGTGCCCCCCCCCACACCACCCAGGTGCCCCCAACCTGGTCTACCTACACCAAATAAATACTGGAAAAGCGCCCCTGCTACAGCGGCGCCCTAGGCGGCCGCCTAGTTGGCCTATGCCTAAGGCCGGCCATGGTTACAGGAAATATGGGAAACAAGCGCAGATGTTGTCTTTTAAACCATAGGTTCATACTAGGCTATCTGCCCTAGGGCATTTATAAGCCTAGCCAGAGTGTGCATGGCTTTCGCCACCCATTTTAAATTAATTTTGCTATGCCCTTTTTCGAGGTTAGTATACTGTGCCTCTGTCTAACAGTGACACAGAAGTGATACCTGGGGTAAACCTACGATCTCCCATCCACTCATCAAGATTCCTCTTGAAGAGAGTCAATGAGGGACTCTGCCTAACCTGGACTGGGATTTTATTCCAGAGTGAAGGGAGCCTCTGGGTTATGAATCTGTCCCTCCAGCATGTCCTATTTATTTCAGTGCTGAGGTTCAAGTCCCTTGAGCGCGTAGCTTGATAGGATTTGGATTTTCTGAGGTGCAGCATGTCCATTAATTCCGGGTTGGACATGGCTTTATACGTCAGGCACAGATCACGTCTGAGCAGGCGGTATGCCACTGAGTAGAGCTGGAGTTTCTTTAACCGGGCAGCATCTGTTTGAGCCCCTTGATCCTCTTGGTGAGGTACTTTTGGGGTCTTTCCAGTTGCTGCAGGTGTCTGGTAAGGTACATCCCAAAAGGGGCATTGTACTCAATTATGGGCCTGATGAGGGATGAGTAAAGAGGCACGATGACCTCCCCTGATCTAGATGTGAATCCCTTCATGATGAGGTGGGCTATATAAAATGTTTTTCTAACCACTTTGGCCACGTGGTTGTCAAATGAGAGATTGCTATCAACTTGGGTCCCCAGGTCCCTAATTACTTCTTCTGTACTTAATGGATTACCACCTATGTGGTAATTTGTGGGCACTTTGATTTGCCAAAGGGGATGACTATACACTTTTTGGCATTTAGTTTGCGGCCATGGCTCTGGCACCAGTTGTCTGTTTCTATGAGGCCCTTTTGGAGGATGCTTGTGTCGGCTGGAGAGTCTATTATGGTGCCCAGTTTGCAGTCATCTGCGAACTTGGTTAGCCACAGTCCTTCCATGTTGGCCTGTACCTCTGAGAAATATATACCGAACAAGAGAGGTCCCAGGACTGAGCCTTGTGGGATGCCACTTGTAACTGGTTTGGAGTCTGACATGGCGCCAGCTATTCTAACCATGTGGGTTCTGTCCTTGAGCCAGTTTGCAACCCATCTAGTGACATATGGGTTTATATTTAAGCTGGTGAGCTTATCTATAATGCCCGAGTGGGGTATTGTATCGAAGGCTTTTGCGAGGTCCAGGTAGGCTGTGTGGACCACCTTCCCCTTATCAATGGCCTTGGTGACTGTTTCAAAGAAATCGACCAGGTTTAAGAGGCAGGATCTGCCCTTAACAAAGCCGAACTGGGTAGGATCCAGTGTTTGTAGGTCCCCAATATCTTTATTTATGAGGTCCATGATGATCCTTTCCATAGCTTTGCAGACCAAGCTAGTCAGGCTTATGGGGCGATAGTTTCCAGGATCCGTTGAGGCACCACCTTTATGGAGAGGGACCACTGTTGCTGTACGCCACTCTTTGGGCACATATCCTGTAGTAAGGCTGAGATTGAACAGTAGTTTTAGGTTTGGGTTTAGCTCTTCTTGGAGTTCATGTAGGATGCAGCCTGGGACACTGTCTGGTCCCATTGATGCTGTGTTTCTTGCTCTGGAGAGGGCAGCTCTTACCTGAGCATCTGAAATGTCAGGGGGGCAGCACTCTGCTGGGATAGATATTAGCCCTTTTGGTGGGGAGGGGAACCAGAAAGTTGAAAGAGACGGACTAACTGTTCAAATGGTCAATAAACTACAATTTCTGGTCCAAGAACCTCTCCTCACATGGTAGACAGGCTACCTAGTGCTTACCACTCCCACTGATAAGCTAGAAGGCTTTTCTCCAACACAGAAAGGCTTGCAGGGCTCAGAAGCTTACCAACAGTCCTGGATACAGCAACTCTGTATCTGGACTAGGCTAGTTACAGGAAAGGTGGGAAACAAGCGCAAGTGTGGCTTTTAAACCAGAATGTTGAAAGAGATGGGAAAAAAACTACCCAAATGGCCAGTAGCTACAATTTCTGGGCCAAGAACCACTCCTCTTGTGGTAGAGAGGCTACCTAATGTTTACCACTCCCACTGATAAGCTAGAAGGCTTCCCTCCAACACAAAAAGGCTTAGAGAGCACAGAAGCTTACAAAGAGTCCTGGAATACAGCAGATCTGTACCTGGACTAGACTAGTTACAGGAAAGGCGAGGAACAAGTACAAATGTAGGCTTTTAAGCCAGCAATTGAAAGAGATGGAAAACTGCCCAAATGGCCAAATAAACTACAATTTCTGGGCCAAAACTCACTCTTCCCATGGAGGATAGGCTACCTAGTGCTTACCACTCCCACTGGTAAGCTAGAAGGCTTTTCTCCAACACAGAAAGGCTTGGGGGCTCAGAAGCTTACTAACAATCCTGGATACAGCAACTCTGTAACCGGACTAGACTAGTAACAGGAAAGGCAGGAAACAAGTGCAAACACAGGCTTTTAAATCAGAAGGTTGAAAGAGATGGAAAAACTTCCCAAATGGCCAATAAACTATCATTTTTGGGCCAGAAACCACTCCTCCTGTGGTAGATAGGTTACCTAGTGCTTACCACTCCCACTGATAAGCTAGAAGGTTTCTCTCCAACACAGAAGGGCTTGGGGGGCTCAGAAGCTTACCAACAGTCCTGGATACAGCAAATCTGTACCCGGATTACACTAGTTATAGGAAAGGTGGGGACCAAATGGAAAACGAGCTATTAACCAGAAAGTAGAAAGAGATGGAAAAACTGCCCAAATGGCCAATGAACTAAAATTTCAGGGCCAAAACCCACTTTTCCCATGGTAGATAGACTACCTTGTGCTTACCACTCCCACTGATAAGCTAGATGGCTTCCCTCCAACACAGAAAGGTTTGGGGGGCGCAGAAGCTTACCAACAGTCCTGGATACAACAAGTCTGTATCTGGACTTGACTAGTTACAGGAAAGGCAGGAAACAAGCTTAGAAATTTTTTTTGTTACAGAAAAGCAGCTAAAACAGCAGTAAATACAATTCAAATTGTAGTGCAGGCCAGCACGCCCGAGCGTGTAGCAACACTACGGCAAATACAGCTCAAATAAATGCAATTAAATTAACAAATGACTAAAAAACAAGTGCAGAAGGCAGTAAATTAGAAGGCTACTAACAAGCAGTAATAAGTGTAGAGTAAGAGCAACTGAACAGATAACAGCACGCATAAGAGCAACTAAGACAGTTACAGTAAGAGCAGATGAAGATATACATATATATATATATATATATATATATATATATATATATATATATATATTTTTTTTTTTTTTTTTTTTGAGGGAAGGAACAGAGCAGGATTAAGAGGCTACAGGGGTTGTCCTTCCCAAATGCTCTCTTTGTACACAGTAGGAGCGCCTGAAATCAGAATATGATCTCACTGCACTCAGTTGAGTGAGCAAATCAGATGGGCCCAGAAGGAGTATCCAAATACAAATCCACAAGAGGGGTGGGCAATTTCAAAGCCACCAACATTAATACCAAAACAAGAACAGGGAGCGTCGGTGGGGAACTAATTGTAGAGAGACAACCACAACTTCAGATGAGTTAATATTCAGTGAAAAACACAAATAAATAAATGAAATACAGTTCCAAATAAGACAGCTGAGAGATAACCTAGGCATAGCAGTGATTCCAGCATAAAATATCCACAAAGCAGTCAAATAGGTTCGTTTTCTGATATTTATTTGTATACAAAGAGGTAAGCGCTTTCACATAAGCTTCATCAGACCGTTAACATTTAAAAATCCTTGTTCAACCCTTATATATACATCACATGTCTAATATTATTAATCAATCCTGTTTTTAAAGTGATATTCAACTCCAATTACGTAAGTGAAATCTACTTAATGCAACAGAAAAATAAAAACAGAGGTAAAATATTGTTAAACTTATAACTTTTTGTGACATTTTACACAATTCATGTAGTCAGATCTTAAAACTAACAAGATAGTATTGCTACTACTTACTTAAAATATTACAGGTACATTCTATCTGTATAGACTTACAAGTACATTCAGTATGCCTATATACTATATAAAATCAATGCAAGTCTTAATTCAGTTATAAGTTCTACTATTAATCTATCCTTTAACTCCCTAAATATGACCAACTATTGCATTTACTTTAAATCGACAATATTAAATCAAATACTGTTCGTTGTCTTCAGACTTTTAGCAACTATTTTCGAAGCAGTTGTCATAAACTAATATCACATTTATTCAAGACATGGTAATTATAAAAGGTGCAGATAATTTCATGCACTCGGCCAGTGCTTTTAACACAGAATAAATTAAAATAAACTATACTATATGTTATACTTTGATCCACAAATTACAATAAATACCTTTCATTGCATAAATCCGCTATCAAAGTTCCCATGTATTCATTGCTTGTAAACCATATTTAATCAGGCACACATTGGTTTCTAAATATCCAGCAATAGTTCAAGTATAGCTTATTACAAATGCTTTGCGGCAAAATCGCCAATGTATTTGGTCACAGTGAAGTGCTAGTGGAATGCATACTTAAAAGTGGCCTTATTCATCTCACCATTTTTTAAAAATAATAAATAAATTAGATTCACGGTCCAATGCCTCTATAAAAAAAATATATATATATATATATATATATATATATATATATATATATATATATATATATATATATATATATATAATATTTTAAAATGTTAAACGATGTTTAACACTTGCAAACTTACTGTGGATAACTCAGTGACTAAACCATCATATAACCATAAACTAAGAGACACAGCACTTTGTTCTCATAACTTTAAAGTAGACTTTTACCGCATTGTCATGTGTTTTAGACTAATGTATGATATTTACTGTAGTACTGCCATGGTCTTGGTTGGTTGACCTATATGTCTCCTATAAGTTGGATTGCTATGGTGACTAGCATGGAGTTAAGATACTCTGTGAATGTCCTATATTGATAACTACTAGACCATAATGACCATAAATTTGAAGGTATGTTCTGGTCCACGCATATTTTTAGCTGATTTGCAACCTTTTCCTTGTAATGAGGGGTTCGTACTTGATCTGAATAGTATGGGGTGGCTCTATTTTGCCTCAATTGATCAATGTCTTGTAAGTCTTTATGGATTTCTATCTCTTTATATCCTCGTTGAAGGAGTCTATATTTAAACCTGTTGATTTCTTCTTGGTATCCTTCCTCTGTTGCATTCAGTTGAGATATTCTCATGCTTTGTCCTTTAATAATATTGTTAAATATGTATGAGGGATGCATGCTACGTCTATGTAAGAGTGTGTTTCTATAGCTTGCTTTTCTATACACTCCGGTGTTAACATAATTATCCATTACTCTCTCAATAAATACATCCAAATATTCAATTCTGGTATCTGAATAATTTGAAGTAAATCTTAAGTATGTGGTCATGTTATTCATAGTGACTATATATCTCTCTAGATCTTCTTCATTTCCTTCCCATATAAAAAAGATATCATCAACAAAACGTCTATAGAATGGAATATGTTCACTATGGTATACATTTTGAAATAGTACATCTTCTTCCCACATTGCTAGGAACATGTTGGCGTAGCTGTTGGCACAAGAACCTCATCCCTCATACATATTTAACAATATTATTAAAGGACAAAGCATGACAATATCTCAATTGAATGCAACAGAGGAAGGATACTAAGAAGAAATCAACAGGTTTAAATATAGACTCCTTCAATGAGGATATAAAGAGATAGAAATCCATAAAGGCTTACAAGACATTGATCAATTGAGGCATGACAGAGCCACCCCATACTATTCAGATCAAGTATGAACCCCTCATTACAAGGAAAAGGTTGCAAATCAGCTAAAAATACCTATGTACTACACCAATGATCATAATGATATAATGGACATAGTAGATAGACATTGGCGTATACTTACAAGTGATGAGGAGTTAAGGCAAATAGTAGGTGATAAGCCCAGATTTCAATATAAAAATAATCCTAATCTTAAAAGAATCTTATGCCATCCAGCAATTAATGCCACTAGTTTGACCCACACTGGCACATATTGTTGTGCGAAATGTAATTTTTGCTGTTATATTGAAGCAGGAAATAGCTTTATACATCCAAATACAAGACAACATTATCAATTTCAGGTTTCTGCCAATTGTAGCACTGACCATGTAGTATACTTAGCCACTTGTCAGAAATGTCAATCATTCTATGTCGGTAAAACTGACAGGATGTTTCGTACTAGAATACAAGAACATTTATATGCTATAAGGATAGGCCATACTACTAATGCCCTTGCTAAACACGTTGTGGTGCATGGACCAGAACATACCTTCAAATTTATGGTCATAGACCATATAGTCCCCCTAATAAAAGAGGGGAATATTCGTAACAACACTGAAAAGAGGGGAATATTCGTAACAACACTGAAAAGAAGGAAGTCAATTGGATAAGATTAAGGGATGATAAAGGTAAGGGCCTTAATGAAAGAGCCACTATTAAACCTATACTCAGAGCCAGAAGCTTAACTGTCAAATAATTAAATCATTTCATTCATTATATGAATATAAGACAGTATTTCCTAATACAATTTCTAGCTAGTACCAATGTAAATTATTTCTTCAGAATCAGTTGGGAATAACAATATATAAATACATATGAATTTGAACAATCAGAATTTTTATTTTGTTTAACCAAAACCTGTAATGCATACAGGTTTGTTATACAGTTAATAAACAGGGTTATATAGTTAGTCATTTGTTCATTTGTTGCCCAATTTATACATGGTATTCTAATAGTTATCAATATAGGACATTCGCAGAGTATCTTAACTCCATGCTAGTCACCATAGCAATCCAACTTATAGGAGACATATAGGTCAACCAACCAAGACCATGGCAGTACTACAGTAAATATCATACATTGGTCTAAAACACATGACAATGCGGTAAAAGTCTACTTTAAAGTTATGAGAATAAAGTGCTGTGTCTCTTAGTTTATGGTTAGATGATGGTTTAGTCACTGAGTTATCCACAGTAAGTTTGCAAGTGTTAAACATTGTTTAGCATTTTAAAATATTATATATATATATTTTTTTTTATAGAGGCATCGGACCGTGAATCTAATTTATTTATTATTTTTAAAAAATGGTGAGAATAATAAGGCCACTTTTAAGTATGCATTCTGCTAGCACTTCACTGTGACCAAATACATCGGCGATTTTGCCGTAATGCATTTGTAATAAGCTATACTTGAACTATTGCTGGATATTTAGAAACTAATATGTACCTGATTAAATGTGGTTTACAAGCAATGAATACATGGGAACTTTGATAGCGGATTTACGCAGTGAGAGGTATTTACTGTAATTTGTGGATCAAAGTATAACATATAGTATAGTTTTTTTTAATTTATTCTGTATTAAAAGCACTGGCTGAGTGCATGAAATTATCTGCACCTTTTATGATTATAATGTCTTGAATAAATGTGATATTAGTTTATGACAACTGCTTCGAAAACAGTTGCTAAAAGTCGGAAGACAACGAACACTATTTGATTTAATATTGTCGATTTAAAGTAAATGCAATGGTTGGTCATATTTAGGGAGTTAAAGGATAGATTAATAGTAGAACTTATAACTGAATTAAGACTTGCATTGATTTTATATAGTATATAGGCATACTGAATGTACTTGTAAGTCTATACAGATAGAATGTACCCGCAATATTTTAAGTAAGTAGTAGCAATACTATCTTGTTAGTTATAAGATCTGACTACATGAATTGTGTAAAATGTCACAAAAAGTTATAAGTTTAACAATATTTTATCTGTTTTTATTTTTCTGTTGCATTAAGTAGATTTCACTTACGTAATTGGAGTTGAATATCACTTTAAAAACAGGATTGATTAATAAGATTAGACATGTGATGTATATATAAGGGTTGAACAAGGATTTTTAAATGTTAACAGTCTGATGAAGCTTATGTGAAAGCGCTTACCTCTTTGTATACAAATAAATATCAGAAAACGAACCTATTTGACTGCTTTGTGGATATTTTATGCTGGAATCGCTGCTACACCTTGGTTATCTCTCAGCTGTCTTATTTGGAACTATTGTTGTTTTATTAATTGCAAGCCGAGAGGTATTTACTTCACTGGAAATGCTGTTTTTATTTCTTATTGAGCATAAATTAAATACAGTACTATATGCAAAAGAGCAGATAAAAGTGTACTTAAATTCACTTATACGTCCAGCTGATTTCAGGTAGATGTTAACCAGTCAAAGCTCTGATATTAAGCAGAGATAACTCAAAATGTACCACTTATATAAGGCAAGACAGGATGTCAGTGATGAGCTGAAACTACCCCCCACTGCTATCAATGGCTACACAAAGATTCTAAAAAGTACTCTGTAGAGAGACAGCCACAACTTCAGTTGAGTTAATATTCAGTGAAAAACACAAATAAATAAATTAAATACAGTACTATATGCAAAAGAGCAGATAAAAGTGTACTTAAATTCACTTATACGTCCAGCTGATTTCAGGTAGATGTTAGCCGGCCAAAGCTCTGATATTATATGTAAGCATGTTTATCCACATTTACTATTATCATTATCATCAAAATGGCAGCCATATAGTAAACTTGAGTGCAAGCATTGGTCAAATGCCCAAGATGTATTTTGGAAGGGCATCTGCTATCCACTATGGAAATATTAAAGCTAAATGCCTGATGAGAGTTCAAGGACAGATATTTAGAAAGGGGCAGTTTGGGGCCTGATAACTGACTCTGGTACAACCAAGTACATCCAAGAAAGAGCAAACCTCAAGTATGTGCATATGTGCCCCTTACATTTTATTTGGGGAGGATCATAGCACAAATGAGTATGTATTTTGTTCATGTTTTATGTCAACTCTGGTTACTGCACAACAGCGTATTGAGGGCTTCCAGACTACTGATTAGCCTGGATCCAGTAGTGATGGGTTTGACTGTTTTTTTTTTTTTTTGCTTTCCGAGCTGATGATGCCACTGTTGCTATGGCAGTGGCTAAATCAGCTGCAGAGGCACAGTCCTCTGTTCTTAAAGGACATGGTAGTATGGATGTTACAGAATGCATCCATCAAAATTCAGAAACACACACACACACACACACACACACACACACACACACACACACACACACACACTCACTGTCACACACACTGAGACAAACCTACACATATTTATTCCAAGTTACCCAAATTGTAGGTGGTTAGCTGAGTGAAGTTTGCAGACATAAGGGTCTATGGTTGTTAATATCAATTTCCTGTCATGGGCGCCACCCCAGGAGTGAATTTGCAGTCACCCATCCATTGACCTAGGTTGCATTTGAAGATGGTCAAGGAGTGGCTCTGTTTCACATTAATTATAAACTTGTTCCAGAAAAGTGGCAGTCTTTGGAAGATGTATCTATCTCTCCAGCATGACCTGTTCATGTCAGAGGCTAGGTTAAGATCCCTGGTGCAAGTGACCCTCATGCAATTTAATTTATGAATGTGTAGCATTTTCATCAGGGCCGGGTCAGAGACTGCCCTGTAAGCCAGGCACAGGTCACCCCTTAGCAACCTCTAGGAGATAGAATGCAGTGACAGGGCTTTCAGTCTTTCTGTGTAAGACTTGTTTTGTGTACCTTGTAATTTCTTGATGAAAAACCTCTGTGGTTTCTCCATTTGTTGCAGGTGTCTGGTGAAGTACATGCAAAAGGAAGCATTGTGCTCAATTACTGGTTTGATGACTGCCAAGTATAATGGAATTATGACATCCTTATATGTAGATGCGATGCCTTTACTTATATGATGTGCCACATAGAAGGATTTCCTTACTACTGTGGATATGTGGTGATCAAAGTTCAGACTGCTATCAACCTGAGTACCCAGATAACATACCACACACACGCGCACGCACACACACACACACACACACACACACACACACACACACACACACACACACACACACGCACACTCTGGGTTCTTCACCATCCATAGGTACACATATGCTGCAGATACAGACCAGTGGATCATGTACAGTAGTCTCTGCAATGAGAACAGGGCCATCTGATACTCCTAGTTCATCTTACATGGGTTATTCTTCAAACTTTGAACATGCTGTTCTGGAACAGAGATGTATAATCTCCCCCTTTCCAAATGGCAGCTGAGCATTTCATTCAAGATGGCTGACAAGTGACAACTCATGTGGGATGCGAAAAATAAGCATCAGACGTGGATTATTCTCTAGAGCAGTTTGACATACTTTAGTGAATAAATCACAATCATAAAATAATTTAACTCCGATCATATGCCTAGCATAAAAAACAAAGAATCATGTGTAGAATACCATATAAAAGTAATTATAAAAACAGCAATTGCTAATACGTTTTCTTTTTAATTACTATTTTTCAAACATTTAATGTTGTTTCATTAAGACCTGGAGATTTATCAGCCTACAAATGTGGTTACCAGTAACTATCCCTCCTTTCCAATTTACTTTTAAAATCTTCATCCATCATATCAAACTACACATAAAAAACAACATTTCTTGCATGAAATATATCATTTGGTGTGCCTAAAATCTGCATTACTCATATCTCCTGTCTATATAAAACGCAGGACAAAATGGGCAAAAACCAACATATATAACTTCTTATGAGTTGCATGTGTAATGGTGATTCACTGCGATAGTTTTATCAACATGGGTTAGTACAGCATACGGTCCTCTGTAAATAAAACTGCAAGCACTGAAGTTACCACACCTATAAGTGCCATTAGCTTACTCAGTGCATGGCACCATTACAATGGTGCTGTATCCCCGGGAGTTAATAGCACCTACATTAAGTATACACAAAGTATACACCATTCTGAGTGAACGGAGAACACAGACATAAATCACAACTTTTTCCTCCTAATTTTAGTTTTCCTACTGATATTCTTGCAGCTTTAAATATTGGCAGGGCTTCATAAAGGTTACCACAAAGTGTAGACTATGTGTACACTTAGTGTAATCTTCCTGAGTGATTAAAAAGCACAAAAAATGTGATAAGAATGTTTTTGAATATATATTGTGTGCACTTAGTGTAGGCTTTATTGAATCTAATTGCTTATTTTTTATATACACAAAATGAGGTTGCTTGTATAAAATACTGGCAGTCTCAATATTACAAAGCAATTCTTTCCAGTTATCTACCAAGATGTCATGATCTCTGGTCATTTCTAGACAAAATTAATTCTGTAATTTACATCAATAACTCTTTCTGATTCTATATTCAGTCCTTCCCTTAAAATATGAGGACATCTAATGTTCCCTTTATTATTTATTTCAGTGGCTGCTTACTGTAAAAAATCACATTTGTAAACCCTGTCGATAAACATATTAGTGACAGTATTTAATTAAACACAGAACAAATAAACCTGAGAGACAAGTGTAGAAATGTTGATTATTTATATACAAACGAACTCCAAACTCCAACTCCAAACAAACTGAGTAACCAAAAAATACACACTGCTGGAAGACAACAGGGTAGAGAAAACGGACACCAAACTTAGCACTTTCGTTTCTTTAAATGAAATCAGAACTTCATCAGAAATCATTTCTGATGAAGTTCTGATTTCATTAAAGGAATGAAAGCGGTAAGTTTGGGATCCATTTTATCTACCCTGCTGCCTTCCAGCAATGTTGGAAGGTAACAGGGTAGAGAAAACGGACACCAAGTTTAGCTCTTTCGTTCCTTTAAATGAAGTCAGAACTTCATCAGAAATAATTTCTGATGAAGTTCTGATTTCATTAAAAGGAACAAAAGCACTAAGTTTGGTGTCCATTTTCTCTACCCTGTTGCCTTCCAGCAGTGTGTGTTTTTTATTATTTATATTCCACAGTATTAGCTATGTTTGCCTCCATAGATTTAACATAGTCCTCAGAGTACATGATCACCATCCCGCCACCTTTTTCAGTCTTCATAAACTTTACGTGAAAGCTATTTCTAAATGATAGGAGACCATTTCTCCATTTGTTAGTCAAACTGTGGTAATGTTGAATAGGTTTATGTATTAAAGCTGATCAAATATTTTTTCACATAAATTTTAAAAAGTTTTATTAAAAACAGGGTTTTATGTAAACTTATAAACTGATAAAGTATAGTGAATATTTCGTAAAATATAGTTCAGGTTCAGTTTCCTAAGTAAATTAGAGATGCTTCAAGTGTTTAAATCTGAATAAAATGTATGAAGTATACAGTTGTTTAACAAAAACTATTTTATTAATATTTAACTTGTATATAAAATTGTGAAAGTATAAATATATGAGGACATATGTACACACACACACACACACACACACACACACACACACATATATATATGTGTGTGTGTGTGTGTGTGTGTGTGTGTGTGTGTGTGTGTGTGTGTGTGTGTTAGTTGATATGTATTAATATGTGTTTCTCACATTTCTAAATAATATACATCTTTTCTTTGTTTTCTGATTCACTGATATGAGTTATTAATGTCAATGGGATGCTCTATGAACAATTAAAATGCTTTATAAAATTCTACATTTATACATTCAAATCATATTAAATTATATACTTTGCTACTGATAAGATACTGGGGGAATTTAATAAAGCCTACATGTTTTTTTTTCTGTATAGGCATCTTGGCAAGCTGCTTACACGTGCACAAACATTTTTAGATTCAGTAAGGGCTGCTGAGCGGCGCATGCACACGCTCTAACACAGAGACATATGTGGCATGCAAATCACCTCATAAGCAGGTGAATCTCATGCAAATGAGGCAGGTAGAGCAATCCAGCAAGCAGACAGGCATCTGTTTAGACCCTGTGTCAGTGTTTGTAGTGTACATGGAAAAATTATGTGTACAAGAGTGTAGACAGACAAAAGAGGTTGTTAAAATGGAGAAATATGGAGAGAAAAATACCACATACATATATGAGTGAAACTATTATCCTGCATGTCAGAAAAATTAAAGGAAATAACTTAAATTAAATTTTTTTTAAATAATCTGGGCATGTTTGCATGGTGCACCTCAGTGTGCAGACATGCTTTATATAATCTACTAACGCCAATTCAAGTTCAAAAAATTCAAAAGGAATTGCGAGCAGTTTAATGCTGAAGCAAACTTGAGGAAGGCATCAATTTTGGAAATAATTCATATTCCTGTTTCATGAGTAAGTAATGTGAACGAAATTCATAATCTAACAGATTTAACTTTGACTGATACACAACTCCATGTGTTAGAACTGGGTTTCAATTTCACTCCTAGCAAGCGTGCTTACCTTGCTCACACCCTGCTGGAATTAAAACTGTATACAAGAAAACTTAATTTAATGTACATTTTAAAAGATGTTCAGCTTGATGTTTCTAAGAACATAAAGAAGCCACCTGTGTGCAATCCTGAATTACACAGTACTTTGAAAGTTTTTGAAGCTTTCTGTGAAAAAGATATAAGGTCTATTTTGAATAACAAAGCCGATTATTCTTTGTTTTAATTTAACCAACAGTGACAGAAAAGTGTTACTAGATTTTAAACAAGAAAAACATTTACGATTTATGCAGGCTGATAAAGGGGGAGATATGGTGATTATGCACACTAATGATTACAATACTGCTATGGAATGCATTTTAAATAATGACAACGAATATCAAGAAGTCAATTTATTACATATTGAAAGAGGTGATGGATATGTAAAGTATTGTTTGTACGAGTGTCTTATGAATGGTGAATTATCTTTAGATTTGTACAATTTTTTGTCAGTAGGAACACCTAGATTAGGTATACTGTTCGGTATACCAAAAATTCATAAGAATTTATCACACCCACCCTTTTGACCAATTGTTTCAGCTCCAGGAAGTGTCACAGAAGGCATTTCCTTATATTTGTCACTTTATTAAATCCATTGGTTCAAGCGTTGCCCTCTTATATTAAAGATCCTTGGTCTTTTTTAGATCATATACGGTCATGTAATTTAAAAAATAATTTTCTTGGACTGGATATGGAAGGATTCTTTTTTATGACACTAGATATAGTATCTTTGTACACTTCTATTTCTCAAATGGAAGGAACTGAGTATGTTTCAAACTTTTTGTATAAATACACGAAGTGGAGTGATTCCAGTGTCAATGTATGTATATGTTTATTAGAATTATTGTTGGAGAACATTTTTTTTTCATTTTCAACAAGAAATATTACAAACAACTGCGGGGAGTAGCAATGGGGGCTACTGTAGCACCAGCCTAGTCATGGAATGGTGGGAGAGAGAAGTTTTACCTTCAGTTATTTCACAATTTGATATCATTTTTTGCTGTTGATGACCTATTTTTCATTATTAAGGGACCAGTTCAAAGTCATGAACTTTTCTTATTAGCCTTAAATGAAAGCAACAATTTCCTAACATTTACATTAGGAGATGTAGGACATAAAGTTAATTATTTGGACATTGAACTTGTTTAGGATATTTCTGAAAATATATTTTCTAGTAACATCTACAGGAAAAAAAACATATACTGATAACTATGTACACTATCAAAGTAATCATCCCCATTTCATGAAGCGGAACATTCCGAAAGGTCAGTTTATCAGGGCTTCATGCATGACTAGTAATGATCATAATTTCAACTTAGAAGTGGAATTTATAAAAGAGTTGTTTTTACAGAGAGGATATCCTAAAAAGTTATTGGATAAAACTGCTTCAGAAATAAAAAAATAGGCGAATAACTGATCCCACCCCCCCATTCTTATTCAGGGATTAGTGAGTAATGAAAAAGTGACATTTACTAAATCTAAGAAGTCTACTCCCAGATGTGTCATTGAAATGTCTGTAGACAGTAAAAAAGTTATTTTTGTCATTAATGATAACTGGAAAGTTATCTTAGGCAAAAAGTTATCTCAGGCAACAGTAACTTTCAAGAGACAGTGGGTGAAAATCCCAGTTTTGTATATAAAAAGGGCTACAATAGCATTAATGGATTTTAGAAAACAATGATTCAAATGTGATTTTTTTTATTTCTGATAAGCCCAAAGGCATGTATAAATGTCAAGGCTGTAATGTTTGTATGTATATTTATGAAGGACCCCATATTAATTTAAAATTTTTAAAATACACTATTCCATTTCCATACAGATTTAACTGTAATACTTCTAATGCTGTATTTCTGTAAACTGTGTCTTTTATAAAAAGTTTACATTTTCTATTTTAGAGCATATTGACAAAGACTTAAGAGGGGGCAACTTAAAAAATACAGTTGAAAGAAGAGAAACTTTTTGGCAACTTAGAATAGCCCTCCAGGTATGAATGAAGTAATAAATATTAAATATTTCTTAGGAGAAAGAAAACTGTCTATCTTTGACAAAATGGTGGGGTTTTTTTAAGCTAATTGGCGTTTGATAATTGTCTGATTAATTGGAGGTGTGTTTTTAGTATTTAAAGAGTGTTTTTTTAAATGTTTTGCATTTCTGATGAAGTCTGTTTGATGAAAGTGTCAATAAAAGTTTTTTACGCTAATATTGAGGTCTGCCTTCTGGTATCTTCAGTGATTTATCGTTATGCTTTGTATAAAAATTAAAAAAAAAAATTGGGAAAAAAATTATTATTATCTGACAGAAATGTATTACAGGACTGTGTGTGGAATCCCTACAATGGTGCATTGGTGCTGTTGCTAATGTGGATAGGGTATGAATTGTGTAGTTTCCAGGCTGTGAGCACAGATACCTATGCAAATGAGGTGGAGTTACTGAATAGCAGAAAGGAGTAATTGTGTCCGCATATCCCCTTCATGTAGGGTTAGACCTATGTTGCTGTTTACACAGGATGTAGCTGACACCATGGGGGATTGTCTACTGACTTCTAAGCTCATTTCAGCATAGGTGTGCATGTTTGTGCAGTGCACCACCTGGCTGAGCATGTCCCTTCAGGAGTGTGTGTCCACTAACTGCTATGCTTTGTTTACCTTCAGTGCTTGTGTTTGCGCGGCATACCACCATGCTGAGCGTGTCTGAAAAAAATTAATATAATTACTTTTGACCCATGTTTAAGCTAAAATAGGGCCATTAAATTATGTTAGTTATATTATAGGCAGGTGGAATGCATCATAGTTTCCCAATCACACATACTGCACCAACAGCAGAGCTCTATAAAGTACGCATATACCCTACATTCTGATTTGCCCCCAATACTCTGAACCATTGGAGTACAGACTTGGGAATTTTAACTGAGAGAATAATAGGGACTGCTGCAGGTCTGCTACATGTGTATTTGCTAGATGCTGAAGTTAATGCTGTTGCTGCTGCTGACAATAGGCCTAGACAGAGAAGGGGAAGAGTGTTCTGTCCCAGGGTAACCTTCCAGGAGCTACGTGAACTGGAAATTGTAGAGTACTACAAGGTGGAAGGGACATACTATAAGTACTCACTAAGCTCTGCTGCCCTCAACTCAGACCCAGAGCCAACAGAGGGGAACCCATCCCAGTTGAAAGAAAGGTATGTGTAGCCCCTAGGATACTAGCTGCAGGTACTTTCCAAAGACCAACTGGGGACATGATGAGGGTCTCACAGACATCAGCATCCAGGGTAATCCAATGGTGTTAGTAATCCTTGTCAGATCCCATGTAGAATTTAGTGTGGGATGTTAGCATGTCCAATAGATGCTGTTTATCCTCCATAGTGAGCCATTTATGACCTGCTCTACAGATATGGAAGTTATGGGACAGGTTGCAGGAATATCATGTGTCACATGGTGGAGACAGGGGAGTGATGTTAATGCAGAACCTTTGGGACTACAAGTTAGCTATGAGTACAGACTCATTATATGTGGCATAATTATATATGAGTTCACCATCAATCTGGGCCTGTCCTTTGAGGTCACAGATGTAACTACATTGTGTGTTGTGGTTTTGCTTTGTGAGGGTGGCTAATTTTGTCATTTGCTGTGTCTACACAACATCATACAAAACAGTATGTGCTTGTTTTAGCTGAGGAGGTTGTGCCTCCATTTTAGGGGAGGGCACCCTCATGCCAACTGTCACACAGCAATGCCCACCTCTTATTGTACAGCCTGATAATGGCAGATATCCACCAGGCAGGTGTGCTATGCCATGAGGAGGCTGTGTTCCTCCTGTCAGATACAGCCGAGTTCATGCAGTTGTAATGCTGCTGACATAATGCATGGGTATAGAGCTCTGCATACCTGCCTGTCCCATCAGAGAGGGAGGTGCAGTCAAGCTATGTAAACCATCCCAGGTAATAAATGGCTTTGTTGAAATATATGTCTGTATTGTCTGCAAGGAGGGGTTAGTGCTGGTAGTTTTAATGACACAGATCTGTGGTTAGATCCCACCATGGAGGACCCCACATTGGGGCGTTGCAGTGGTCGCACATATTAGTAAACACATGATGCAATACATTGGTTCTCCTTTGAGGGATGTTACTGCACTGCTCTACAGCATTGTAGTGAAGGACATAGACTAACCTTTGGGCAAGTGAGCTGCAACACGACTAAGCAGCACAGATGGTGGTCACATAATGCCACCCCACATCATGGTGTAATGATGTATCTTGATAGACATACGTACATACAAATACCCATAATAGGTGTCTGGATTCATGGAGCTACTCCTGTAGCTGCCTATTGCTTATGTGCCCTTCCAGTACTGAATGGCACTTTCAGTGTCTCTGGGAAACTACAGTGTTTCACAAAATCTGGATGTTTATCTCTCCTTAATAAGTATACACCATCTGCATTATCTTGAACACTGTCATTTTGAGGTGTAAAAATAGGGACACATTCCACAGAGTGGGCTTCTGTGTTGCCATACCCAGCATATAGCAGCATAACCATGATGTTGTATAAAGATGGTGTTCTCATTGCCAACTTTTCCCTGAACAGTGCATCTAAGATGCATTGTGGGAGTGTCAGTAGCCATGGCCAGTACATCAATTTCCATGTGCATGGATCCATCATCCTAGGTGAGGGTCAACTGCAGCTGAAAGCTATGCGTATACCCACAAGAGACGCATACTGGCTACACACATTCATGTGTCTGCATACAGGCCAGTGATGTATGTCCCCAGTTGTACACACCTTTAGGAACTATGATGTCAACATTATGTTAACTGATATCCTTTGATTTGCAGCAATGTGTGGTAAGGTCTATTGTGTCAACCCGCAGACAACGATCTGTGATCTTTCCCATATGTAGCCATTTGACACAGACAGTGTGTCACACAATGTAATCACCTCTGACTAAGAGGTGTGATTTTGTGTTTTGTCTCGGGTCTTTGACCGGTGAGAGAGTGGTGCATGCAGTATTATGTGTACTGTGCACTCCAGAGGCAGGATTTTCTGAGGTGTCTGTTTGGCAATGTGCCTGGTAAGGAGCTGCACAGATGCAGGTGTGTGTGATGCGGGTGTAGGTGGTGCAATGTGAGCTGTGCATGTTGGTATAATGCTCATTGCCATATGTAATGATTGCTGTTGGAGACACTATGGCAGCAAGGTTTGAAATGCAGTCACATCTGTCACACGTTGTGTTTGTGTGTCATAGGAGTAGAGGGGTGTGGACATTCCCGACATCTCATCAGCAGGTCCTGCAAAGTTAGGATCATGCTGCCACACGCTTGGGGTTGACAGCCTGATATACAGTGTTTGTAGGCACACCTTGCAGTGAAGATGTGGATGCCCATGCATGCACAGAGGGCTTGTTCAACTTTGCTGACATGATATTGGCCTTGCAAGCATATGATGCCTGTGAAGCAACTAGACGGCACATTGGTTGTTGTGTAACATGATGTGGGAACACAGACATGTGTTTCAAGTACATAACTGTACAGTATGACATGCCTAAGACATGTGGCAAGTGGACACACAGCTAAAGGTGGCCAGTCCAGTGCAGTAAGCCTCACAGCCATGTCATACAGATATCCGCCAGTAATGTGTTGAAGGGTAGGATGCATGACTAGCTGTGAAATTGTCACCTAGGATGGCTCACTGCCAATGTGTTGATTGTTTCAGCAAGACAACATCTATGTCACTGGACATTGTACATTATATTGTGGTGCTACAGCAGTGCTACTAATCCCCCTCTTGTCAGTTTCCTAGTGACATATCACCAACCCTGGAACAGAAGGCATAAGACGTGCAAAGGCCAAATGAGTGCCCAGGCTGAAAATCAAGGTATCTACCTGGAAAAGGAGATGTGAAGCCTACAGAGCCTTTCATGATATGGGACACCTATGTGGATGAACAAACAGGCTGTGTCCTGCTTATCATCATGGGCTTCTTAGTAGCATTTTGTGTGTGATGACAAAAAACGTTTTGCGTGTGATGACAAAAAAACGTATCAGAGCATGGTATCCTATGTAAGAGTGGTGTTGGTGAGACCAGCATTATAGTTGCCGGGCACCAGCAATTGTGTGGACTCCCATGCTTAACACAGTCTTCACAAGGTAATTGTGTCCTTCCAGTAGGGTCTATATCACTGTATTGAATTAATATCATCAAAAATGTGAACGTCGACAAGGAAATGTCGAACAGCACAATAACCGAACGCTGAATATATAGAAAATCAGAATGTTGAATTTGCATGGTTGCCCAACATCGTGTTCCGGCTGCTAGTGAGCAACAATTGCAAACTAAATAATCATATACACCACGTAAACTTAATGAAGTGTACAATAAACCAAAGCACCCTTAACAAAGTGTACAAACAAGTGAATCATGCATACTGTGCAGAAAAGAACTTAGTGTATGTGATTTGTGCATTTATGTAGAAACGTAACGTAACTACACTTTCAAGAGAATGGCTAATGCATTCAAAAACTCTATTCATTCCAACTTAAATTTAACGTACGATCCCACAGTACTTCCAGATCAAAGAATGACATACTTTTCATAAATTATAGTTCATTTTAAATAAAAGTTTATTCAATATATATATATATATATATATATATATATATATATATATATATATATATAATTAATTTCCAACATAAAAAATCATGCTCATATGCATTCCACTGTTTTAATTTTTTTAATTTATTCTATTTCATTCCGCTGCGATGTCATAGTAACATACTACATCACTGAATTTAACTTGCCAACTATGAGTTTTCGACAATAGTAGTTTCACCATTTATAGCTTTTGGTATTTCAACATTTTGATATATTGGTGTTGATGTTTACGTTGTCGATCAAGTTGACGTTCGATAGGTAATATAGACCCCTTCCAGTACACACCACTTGGGTAGTGTCAAACTGCAGAATACCTGTGTAAAACCCCCACCTTACCTTCACAAGGTATGCATATTACAGTTCCCTAACATGTTTGTCTGCACTCTGTGCAGACACCTTGAATGACTCTCTTCTTGGAACATGCTGGAAGTAACTGCAATACTTAGTTGCACAAAGGACAGCTAGCATGTAGTGCCAAGCAGTGTCCCCTGATCTCTGGGTTATGTGCATGAAATGCCATGAAAGGAGTTAGCATATATATGAGCAGTAGCATTCATACAACCACTGACACTGGACAAAACACCGTTATGCTCAAGGCCAAATCATGCCTACCAACTGTAACTGGTGGACCCCATTGAGTACTACACTATGCAGTGGATGACAGAAGTAATACTCACTCGACCTACCTTGGCCTGACAAGGTATTTGACAATATTAGGCCAGCAGGCCTTGCTGGAAACTGTGTAGGTTATCTACAGAGTGATATTTCAGCTGGTGGATAGGCAAGTGTCTGACAGTCATAATCTGGGAAGATAGCATTGGGAGACCTACGCTGCAATAACACCAATCACCAGGGGATTTTCCCACACATCATTAATGCATACCCCTTCTAGCCATCCCATCTCTGCAGTCACAGTCACTGTCAGTGACCTCTGACTGACTACATTAGCAGGAGATTGCATAATAGGAGCTGTCACTGAATCCCACACAGAACCAACAGTTATCCAGGATGGCCTGAGACACACACTCAGTTGTTGTCTGAGCCACTGACAAATACTAAATGCCAATGGCTGCACAGTACTATCCTTTGGAAAATCATCCACTCCTGGAAAATATAGCCGTGTCCACACACCACACACAGTTGTGCCATTACTCATGGACTTATGGACACAGAGAGTAATGTAGCCTTTGACTTTCACTGATTGGTAAGATGTGGGGATGCATTCAGTGTTGTACAACCTAAACAAAAAGGTATTCGATGTAAATCCCAGACTATCATTGCTATACCGAATGTGTCACTCTTCACACCTATCATTGTGTACCCTTGCAATGTCACTACACAGGCATATCTTTAAACTGTAGCAGCTACACAGTTTCCATGATACACCAATACACATTGCAGATAACATGCCCTTTGAAGTCCGTATCAAGACTGTACATGTGTAGTCTGTCTCCTAAATACTTTGGAGGGGATGTATATAGCTGCCATACAGGGGGATGTCAGATCCCACTGTGTACTTTCTGTGTATCTATGACAGGGCTAACACGTGTCTTACCTGTTCTCACACCTACACCACCGCTGTGGTATAAATAGTACATGCTGGAGACACAGGTATGTAACACAGACAGTACACCCTATATGTAACAGCCCCCCACCCCATGCATGTGAAGCACACAGCTGTTGTGACACACATCATGTTCAGGTTATACAGTGGGATGCAGAATAAGGCAATCTTAGCTGTTGTCGGACAAATGTCTGTACTGGACACAGGAAATTTGTAGATGGGTCATCTCCAGCACCAAAGCCTGTAGATGTGTTAGCTCCCAAAACCCTGGTGACACTTATCAAGGGTATCAGACCTTTTCATAGATTAAGGATACATGAGTACACTGAATGATGCCATCGTCCTTGTTAGTCTGTTATACACATATGGACCTATGGAGTCATGCACCTATAGTGCTGAAGACATATTTCTTCTGTGCTGCCCTTCCATCCTGTGCTGTGATGTCTCTGGCTTTATTGCCACTGTGTATCCACAGGTGTCCCCAACAGAATTCTGAAACAGAAACAGGTCTGTGACACACTTTTCGTTGTGTAAGTATACAGACATTACAACATCATACAACATAAGGTACACAAAATGATGTGGCTTATTCATTACAAATGTCAGCATACAGTACTTGTCAGTAATCACTACAAGTGGTATGGCAAAACAACAATGCATTACACAAGTACATGTTAATTTATATAGTCACCATAGTTGGCACACTTTCCTGTTCAATGTACCCATCCAATGGCTGTCCAGTATCTGTGGCCTCTGTGGACTGAGTATGTGTAGGTATACTGACTGCGTGCGGTGACAATGAGGGCAGAAGAGTGATGTCAACCTCTGGGACAAATTCAGCCCCTAAAATCCCCATCTGCATCTCACTGTGGCCATCATCATCCTTATCAGAGTCTGAAGAGACACTGACATCAGGTTAGTTAGGGGACAGAGACCAACACCCCAGTCACCTGTGATAAGAAAGGAAAAAGCAGACACATAGCTTCATTTCCTTGTATTGATGATGAGGATAACAGGGATGTGGCACAGGTATCATCACTTGAATAGGGTGTTGTGTGGGGGTGCAGGAGGCCTAGGCTGACCCAAAAGGTTGACAGCATGTGTGTGAGTCAGAAAGGGAAACAAGCAAGATGGATCGTGGAAATGTGTCATGAGTGTCTGTAGGTGACCTGCATTTGACAGTGGTGTGCAACTGTGTGCATGTACACAGCCAAGCTCAGCGCTGGCCCTACATGTGTGTATGTTGGAGAGCTTTGAACTCTGCATGGCAGAGCTGATAGTTCACCATCTCTGGCCACGAACACGGGAAATGGCTCTGCCAGGAGATGCACTGGCACCTCCATGCTCAAGGTCAGAAGTGGTGCTAGTATCTGACAGTGACTACTGTCTGCTGAGACAGTGTCCTCCAAAAGAATGCCCAAGACCATGAGCCCATGGCCTGCCATATCTTGGTGAGGACAGCACACTCCCCTCTGTAACACTGGATGTACTGCCACTATGGAAGCATGATTGTACACGGCTACATGGACTCTCAGCAAATGGAGTTGCTGACCTACATCCATGAGGCCAACGCTCAACTCCAACCACATGTTCCAGCACAGACACTGTGCGTTCCAAGACATACACTGTCTCAGCCCACCTTCTTTCCACTGCAACAATGAACCAATCCAGAGTGTTACTAATGCAGTGGAAGTAGTCACGGATGTCAGGCTGTGCTGCATCCATAACCTTGAGCATACCTCTGGAGTTCCTTTCAGAACATGCCTGTGTCTCCATGATGGGCCCAAAACATATGCCAAGTGACCTGTGATGTGACACCTGCAACAGGTGGTGGAAGGACAGCAGGGCTTCTACGAGCACCCCTATCAATCCGCCTGTGTGTAACCTCGCCTGTGTCTCCATGATGGCCCAAAACATATGCCAAGTGACCTGTGATGTGACACCTGCAACAGGTGGTGGAAGGACAGCAGGGCTCCTACGAGCACCCCTATCAATCTGCCTGTGTGGAACCTCACCAGCTGTCTGGCTATGGCCAGTGTCTACACTCACTGGAGCCATAGTTGGCACACTTTCCTGTTCAATGTACCCATCCAATGGCTGTCCAGTATCTGTGGCCTCTGTGGACTGAGTATGTGTAGGTATACTGACTGTGTGCGGTGACAATGAGGGCAGAAGAGTGATGTCAACCTCTGGGACAAATTCAGCCCCTAAAATCCCCACCTGCATCTCACTGTGGCCATCATCATCCTTATCAGAGTCTGAAGAGACACTGACATCAGGTTAGTTAGGGGACAGAGACCAACACCCCAGTCACCTGTGATAAGAAAGGAAAAAGCAGTACATTAATACCTGCACTACTATGCTCTGCAGTACTATATTGCAATATATGTACAGCTCTATACACTGTTGTCACTATTACAGACCTGTTGAAACCCAAACCTCATATAGCATGACAAGAGGACATTACTTTTCCCACAAACAGCTGTAGTTACTTGTAAATAAAAGCTCTTTACACAACAATCTCATCAACAATGAGGTACACTGTTAACATTTGCAAAGACTCTGCACAGTTGACACATATGACAATCTGCAATGTCTTGACAATACTGTCACATCTATCAGTGTGGTCACACCGACAAGGTATACATATGACTCTAACATGCGTACAGTCAGAAAATATCTGTGCAGTTGCCAATCATGCCAACAGTACACCAATCCAGACAGCAGGCCTGGGATGACACTTTAGGGATTGCATTGCTGCAAGCCTACATCTATTACAGAGCAGTGTCATGCTTACCAGGAGTAGAACCATGGCCTTGTCCGATACCTGATGGACCTGTGAAAAGTTGAGAGAGAGGTAATGTCAGTACCACTGCATGTTGCACCACAACAAGGTAATACATCCATATATTTCACATTTACAGTAGCTACTGTGTTAATTGTTATATCAGTCAACAACTGAGCATGAGAGTCAAACTGCAGTTAAACACTTCCCTCCCCACAACAAACACAGACCTGATACCCACGTAAGAGTATGTATACCCTGACACATTGAATGCTACAGTATTGCAGTGGTGATCAAACTAAGCTTACCTGCATGCTCCTCTGCCATGGAAACTGTGGCACCCACATCCACAATTTACAGTGTGATGGATGCCTGGGAGCTGTCGTGTCTACCTAGGTTCCTCAGGAATTCCTCAGTGGCTGAGAGTGGTTGTTTAACTGCAAGCTCTCCACTGGTGATGCCACAATCCCTGGCTACATCTGCTGCTCTTCTGCATGCAGCATTGATTATGTCTGTTGCATGTTGTCAAACCTGCTCATATGTCCTGATCTGCTGACCTGTGGAATTCACATCACTGACAAGGTCAGCCCAAAATGCTGCCTGCTAATCCCTGTTTTGCCTCCCCTGGACAGTAGTAGTTCATGGTGTTGCTGGAGGCCTTCAAGTATAATATCATTCTCTGCATCCATGAAAGGTGCATGGTATATTGGGTACATGTTTCCTGAAAGACAACAGAATGGGAACACATGTCAAGATCACATACATGAAAGTACACTATGTAGAGATACAGCAAGAACAGAATGGCTGGCAGTATCCACTGCTTGATCATACGTTATATTCCACAGTATGCAAACATCCCAAGCATGTGGATACAACTAAGATGCTAGGGATAGTCAGCTATTCCCATGTGTGCCATGACAGATATTGCTGTATGATCATACACCCAACACTGGAGTCTATTGTAGTGTGTCCCCTAGGGGCAACCCCTCCTGATAATATGTGAAAACAACAGTGCCAAACAAATATCAGTGTGCTATTACAACCACTATAAAGGGACAGTCCCATGAGACCAGTGCACATCCCACCCTTGATGTATTTTACATCCTCTGTACTTGTAACAAATCTGGAGAGCAATGACATGTCATTATCACAGTTCTAAGAAATACAATGCTGTGATCCCTATTCCCCATAACTATATTCACACATCTACATCCTGTTGTAAACAAAAAGGTTACATACCTGCTGAAGTGCAAAACTCCTCTGTTGATATGTGGTGATATTTAAGCTTTTGCAAATGCATGTTCTGTGTGGAGAAAGTCTCATACAGAATGATTCCCCATAGCCAGCAAGTTTGCCTTTTAACATGCTTCCCATTATCAGGTGATTGCCTCTTAACCAATCTGTGGTTCTGAAATGCTAATCACAGCCAATACAGCTGATTTGCACTATCAGCCAATGACATGTAACCACTGTACAAGACATAAATAAGGTCTTCATGTAGATTAGAAGCCCTTTCTGATATGTTGTGCTGGACATTACTGGGGTGAGGAGACTACACCATCTCAGTGGGTAGGTCTGTAGCAGCTACTTTTACATAAAGATGTGTGTGCTATAGGCTGCAGCTCCTGCTGCAGGTAATAGGCATAGGCAGAGAGTGTGAACACTTTATAGGGCAACAAGTTGCAGGAGTAACTGTGGGAGCTGTGTCAGCCTTGTTGTAGATGCAGAGCCAGAGTGACAGTACCCATTCCATTCCATCTGAGGCATGTGTTTAAGATAATTATGTTAGGCAACAGTATCATTAACAGAGTACTAGGCAGCATTTTTGTTGTGTCCCTGAGCAACATAGGGGATAAATATAACATTATGCCCACCATTTGGGCAACTGCCAGGCCACCTGTTACAGTCTTGCACTCATTTGGAACGTGTATGCTGGTAGTCCTTGTTACAAGCAGGGGCCTCATATGGGTATGCTGGTTATGCAGTTGTGTTAATCTTCACTGTGAGTTTGAAAGTATTGTGGACTGCGCTCTGAAATTAGTGGACCTCATTTGCATTACCTGAGTTAAAATCCTCTGTGAATGCATATTAATGCATGACGTGACACTTTATGCACTTATAGTTTTGCTATAGGATATGCAAACTTTGTTCCTATTTCCAGGCCCATGACTTCCATCAGTGAAAAGCAGACATTTCATTTAAAATGTATTGTATGGATAAAGAGTGCATGACTCAGTCATTAATTGGTAGCTTCACAATAATGTAATTAAAATGCGACACACCACTGGATTTGAACCCAGGACTGTGTATGACAAAATGTACTGTTTACAATGCATTTAGCAGACTGAACTACTGAGTCACTGTTACAACAGGTGTATTCGCAAAATATAAGTACACACATACAGGCTGTGACATACTTTTTTACAGCCTTCATTATGTGCATGGCTTTATATGGTTGTATTTCTGCACCACGGTCCCAGCTGAACATGTATTTTGCCAGTAATGCCTTAGCAGGTGTATTTGTAAATGTTGCTAATAAAAGGGGACATTTACCTACTACTAGAGACCTCACTTACATCCATTGTTCTGTGTTTGGCTTTCTAGTGGTGTACTCTTGCACCAGACTCCAAGGTACACTATCAGTTTTTCCATTACTCTTTCAGCAAGTTTATGCAATGCTGCATGATATGCAGCTTTGCTTAAACATGCTTAATAAGTGTAACTTGCAATTATTATATTTTGCTTAAACCACCTGTTTTAATTAACAGCTTTGAGACATGGCAGGTTAATGCAGTGATCTGCAGGTGTAATGCTCTTGGGTTCAAAATACACGACATGTGTTTATTTTGTATATGTTTATTATCATTTAAAACACATATATCAATATAGCTCCATTTAGCTGAGCTATGCGAAGCTGCATGGAGTGTTGCTCTGAAATATATAAAGGAAAGAAAAATGGGGAGACAGGAAATTGGTGAAATGGGGTGCAAACAGGAGGAAAAACATAGTCAAAGGCAGGTAGGTATGTGCAGGAAGGGTGATAGAAAGAGCCATAGCTATCCATTTCTTGTACAGTAATAACTGCTCACTTTGACAGAATTTGTAGAAAACTTTGGAGTCTCACCCCCAGAGAGATGGGTGAGGACAACATAATTGCATTGTTAAGCCAATTGGACCAAATTATGTGTGTCCAGTGGACACGTGCGAAATGGGGAGCTATGTATGGGACGATATTTTTTGGGACAGGCATCCATTTTTTTTTTTAAGTGAGAGTGGAATGTTGGGGAAGGGACACAGGTACATGTGGGGAAGTTAAACTGGTTAGGTGGAAAAGCTTTTGCATGCAGACAAGACAGCATACAGGGGTGGTGTGTAACAGAAGGGGGTGGTGAACACCTTGGAAGGGGAAGATGTTGTGGAATCTCAGTCCAATGTGCCTCCACAAGGTAGCAGCGTGACTCATATCCCCACCCATGGGACTGTCAGCACTGCTCCAATACTGCTCCAAGGATGGCAGTGGTGGAAGCTGGACTCCAAGGTAAGCTGTCCATCCAATGCAGGCATTGCCCAAAACCATGGTAGGTGATCCCACTCACCAAACATGGTAGTTCATCACAGGTGACCACTCCCCCTCCACCACCACTGCCAGAGGGGGGCCCATCCCCGTCCCATGTGGTGGTACTATCTGACTCTGAAGGTAGTGCAGGGGTAGCAGAGGGGGTGCCACCAGTTGGGTTCCAGACATGCTGGGACCCAGTGCCATGGCTGGAGGAGATAAGGTAGGTGGATCATGAGGAACTGTCCGACCTTGACACACTGTAGTAAAGTAGTTATAATAAGTTAAGGTTAGTATTAACAGAATGGAACATGACCTTTATTAATTCAAATACATATTAAGGTATACCTCGGCACCATAAAAATCGACTGCCAATCATTAGCAGACCAGAGTTCGGCTGTCGTGACCACTAACCAGGAAAATCCGAAAGAAAAACAACATTAAGGTATATTATGTGTAACACAACATTAAGTAATATAACAGTAAGTATGTTAACAGCAAGCCAGTATGAATTAAACCATAAGGCCAACAAAACAGTTAGTTTAACAAAATATGTTAATATTAAATCATAATAATGAATAAAAATAATAAGTTAAAGAAGATAATGGGTGGGGAAAGAGAGAAAAAACTTACCATTAGTTACCTCACAGGTAATATTACTAGACAGAGTACGACTACATACTTCTACAGGTGTGCAGTGTCAGTTGTGAGTACAGTGATTACAATTCCTCTATAGCTGTTAGCATGGGACAGTATGGGCCAAGCAGTAACAAATGCAGGTGCACAGCTACACAGAACAATTTTACATAATGTGGACTTACATAACTACCAAGGTATTCTGTAAATGGATTTGAAAATATATTGCATTCCAGGTAATCATTTATCTGGTATTCATGGAACAGACAGATTAGGCAGCTGTAATTACATTATGAAAAATCGGGACAGTTGAGAAGTATATTTGTGTACATTAAGAAACTAGACAGTTCTCATGCCTTAGTTGTCAGGCATGGGAGTAAAACCAAAAAAGCTGTGACTGCAAGGGACATCTGCAAATAATGTAACAATTGACTGCAGCAACTTAGAACAGGCATGCAATGAATACAGCTGTGATACAAATATTAAGTCAGATTTATTTAGGAAAACACAATGCTGCTTAACACTTTATTGGTACTGTTGTTTATTATCTGTGAAGTCTGCACACAATATCTGCCCATAAAGTGGGCTACCTCACCCATATAACTTTTGTTCCTGGAGTGGGAGGAAAGGAGACCATTATGTGACTGACATTAGCCTGGAAACAGCCTTGAACTATACTATGACTTGAGCAATACATTTTTCAGGCCATTACTTTTACATTCTACAGCTATTACAGTTTTACACTTGACTGCAGCAACCTTACCATACACATGCAATTCTTAGAGCCCTAGCACAATTATGACACCACAATCCTGCTGTACACTTTTTTGCTTACTGTTATTGGTATTGTTTAGTGTTTGTTGCAATATAGATGTTATTGTTAATTTATTGTACTACACTTCTAATTGCCCATTTATTGCACCACAGTTAGTATTGTTTATTCTTTATTGCAATACAGATTTTTTATTCTTCATTGTTTATTGCAGTACAGTTAGCATAATATATCTATACTTACCACACTCATGGCGCAACTTGGCAAGGCGCCCTGCATGGGACTGAATGTTGCAAGCCTCCTCAGCTGCAGCTGTTGGGGAGAAGCACACCATTATGCATATCAGTTTTCCAAAGTTTTAGCTTGCATTTTAGTAAAATACTAGAAAAAATACTTACATATGTCTGGGGTATGCCCAGCCCTAGCCTCTTGCACCCAGGTGTCCAAAGTTCCCCTCTTTCTATGCTTCAGGTCATCATAGTGGTGATGACACTGATCACCAGGGCAGGGATACCAGTAGCACTGGTAAGGTCCCTGGCCAACTGATCCCAGGTCTCAGCCTTACATTCTGAGCCCTGGTAATTGCCCTGCAGCAGCCTAGGTTCATAACTGCATATCAGGAGACCAACAAAAATGCTGGACTCCTTCACACTACATCCCTGTGCCCGAAAGTGCACACCTTTTCCAACACCGTCTGTTAGTTAGATAGACTCCAACGAATGCTGAAGAATTACCACCTATTGCCCTTAATATAGGCTGCCCCCCCCCCTTACACATCATTCAGCTACATTCAAAAAAGCACTATGGCACTTAGCATCACACAAACCAACAAAGCAGAGGTGAGAATCACAAAAACTCAAACAACTGAGGTTTTAGCGAAGTTTAACAAAGCGCAAATAGTAGTAGCCATTAATTAAGTTTAAGCAGAGCTTAGCACCACTCAGCTCTACCAAATTAAAAAGTTATGTTTTTAAATTAGACAAGCATTTAGATTACATTTAAAAAATGGTGTGTCTGCTAGAGACTCAAACCCAGGACCTACAAAGCTTTAGGCTGTCACTCTACCCATTTAGTTACTTGGATAGTATAAAATCTAGTCTACCTTCACATATGGCACTAAGCTACCATGGTGCGCCATGCAAATGGGCTTAAACAAAAGCAGAAATAAATAATTAATTACATTTGGTTTGTAGTTTTATATGTCTGGCAGGTGTCTGTTGCCTATGTGTAAGCATGGTTTGGCATCGCTGCACTCCTCAACCCCCAGCACGGACATTAAAAGAAAATTAAAACAAAAACAGATATCATAGTTAATTACATCTGGTTTCTATTTTTAGATGTCTGGCAGGTGTTAGCTCTCTATGTGTAAGTGCAGTTTGGCATTGCTGCACTCCACATAAACGGACATTAAATAAAATATAAAATAAAATAATTCAAGAAAAATTAAACATTTACACACAAACTATGAATTCACAGCACATTTCAACAGCAGCAGGAAACATTACAGGGAGCTTCACCATATACATAACATCTGACCAGCCTCAGCACTTCTGCCAACGTGGATTCAATATCGATTTAACTATGCTCTCCCTCAGCACCGCTGCATGATTAGTATGCATGGCGTGCTACCCAGGGGGAAATATGGCCATGTAAACGGGTACATTCCGTGTAGGCTCTACATGGAGCCTACATGGATTTTATTGAATCCTGGGAATTCTTTTGAATAGTAAAAGATATGGAGGTGAGACTATACTTCAACATCAAATATAATTTTCAACTGTCCTAAAACATACTATCAACAAACAGGATGACAGTGTTACAGAGGTCATATGGGGAAAATATGAAGAATTACTTATTTATGTGTTTTAAAGGAAAAGAATAGTGTACAAAATGAAGTTCAAAACAGTGTTAAATGTAGTCCAAAGCAAAATAAGAGATTATATTTGCTAAAATATTTGATGTATATACCTATAGCCCTGTGTGTGTGTGTATGTGCATGCACGTATGTGTGTGTGTGTGTGTGTCTGTTAATTTCTTCCTTTTTCTATGTATCTAACATTTGTATATTTGGGGAAGGGTGCAATGTGAAGCTAAGGTTTCCTAACTTTAGATTAAAGCATGTTACTTCTATCTAAAGTTGATCATATACAGTGTTTGATATCAGTATTATCAGGTATTTAATATAATGGCAAGCTTAACAACAAAATAGAAAGCCAAGCTTAACAACAAAATATAAGGTTAATCACATAAAATACAGCATAAGCAGTGCTAAGGATGAAGAATATAACTACAGCAGTAGCTCAGTAGCTGTTTGCAAGCATACTGGTATTTAGCCCTGCCTGTGAAAGGCAGTATCACTGGTTCAAAGCTTATCAAAGAGACTTTCTTTTTTATATTTTAACTGCTCCACCATTATGTTCAATATAACAACTGGACATTATTTATTCACTTATTTGTGTAGTGTTCATAGGTAATTATTAGGCTAGCTGCCCTTGCGGGCCATTTTAAGCCTAGCCAGTTTCCCTTTTTGCGTTCATAATAATCTATCCCATTTGGTTATAGATAGGCCTTACCCATGCCATGGCTGATAATTATATATTGCTCCTAATGAGAATAACTGGAATCATACCAAAGATAATTTGCTAGGATCCATGCATGAAATAAATCATTTAGGAGTTGACTCTGTCCACTAGTACATTTTCTGTTTCCCATCCATAGATCTAAGTTGCACTTGGAAACGAACAGGGATGAACTTTATTTTATGTGCATGAGGAGACTGTTTGATAGCAGTGACATCCTCTGCAAAATATACCTGTCCCTTCAAACTGTTCAGTTGATGTTGCAAAAAAAGGTTTAGATTCTGTAAATTAGTACTTCTGATGCCATTCGACTTCATAATGTGCAGTAAATACATCAGTAATGGATCGGAGGATGCCTTGTTTGCCAGACACAGGTCACCTCTTAGCAGTCTGTAGGATACTCAGTATAATGACAACCAGCTCTGAGTTGGTCCATGAAGGACATGTTGTTTAGACCTTGCATACTTTTAGTAAAGTATCTCTGTGGGAATTCCATTTGTTGCATTTGTCTGGACAGATATATGTCAAAGGGGGCAATATATTAAATGACTGGCCTAATGAGGGCTAAGTAAAGAGGGGCAATGACATCTCTAGATCTAAACACAATCCATTTGTTTATAAACTGTGGAATCTAGGAGGACATTCTTAAAACAATAGACACATGTTGTTCAAACATTAGGTCACTGTCCACATAAGCTCCCAAATCCTGAGCAATTGGGTCAACTCTTAGGGATTTATTGTCATTGTGGCCTGGAGTAGATGATTTCCCAAAGGATACAGTAATGCATTTTTTGACATTTAGTTTCAGACCATGACTTTGACACCAGTTATTTACTTTGGACAATTTTTCCTGCAGGACGGCTAAGTCATTTGGGGATTCAATGATTGTTCATAGCTTGCAGTCATCTGCAAACTTAGTCAGCCAGAGCCTTTGGTATTGGCTTTTACTTCAGAAATGTAGATGCCAGGCAGGAGAGGTCCCAGCACAGAACCCTGGGGGATTTCACTTCTCTTTGTGGAGGTAATTTCCCCTATTTTGATTATCCTATCCATAAGCCATTTGGCCATCTAGGGGGTGACATAGGGGTTTATTCCCAGATTATTTAGCTTTTCTACTATGCCTGAGTGGAGAATTTTGTCAAAAGCTTTAGCCAGGTCAGTGTATGCAGTGTGTACCTTTTTTGACATCATCCATTGCTTTGGTGACCTTTTCAAAAAAAATCCAAATCCAAACTGAGACAGGTCCAGTTGAAGTGGCACCCTGACCCCAAGTTCAAAATGGGAAGTAGGGGTTGCAGATGGATGTTTGTATAGACATCTTTCTGTGGCTTTGCATATGATTCTGGTCAAACTTATAAGTCTGTAAGTGTTTGGGTCTGTGGAAGGTCCTCCCTTATGCAGCTGAATGACTGCAGCTGTTCTTCATTCACTTAGTACAAAACCTGTATGGAGGCTGGAACTGAAAAGTGTTAGGGTGTGACAAATTATGCTTTGATGCATCCAGGATTATTGTCAGGAATCATCAATGCAGTATTTTTAGCTTTTGAAAGCACTTTTGCAACTTGGTTCTGTGTGACAGGTGGAGGTGAGCCAGTTTCAGGTATATCGTCAGGGATAGATGGAGGGGAGAGAGGGGTAAAGTTAGAATTAACTTCATCAGCCAGTTGCCTTGGTATATCTCCAGCCTCAGTATAGGTAACATCATTCACAATCAGCTCAGTGTATTGCTGCATTGTGATTTTGAGATTGCAAACATAACTAAAAATGCCTTGTGATTTTCTTTGGCTTGGGTGGTTGTTTTAGCCTCAGACTTCTCTTTGGTGAATTTTATTAAGCTCCTGAGTTATTTGTTTATTTCAGTGACAAGGGCTCTACTTTTCTCAAAATTATTTTCCTTTATTATAAAGCCTGTTGATATTATGGTTCCACCATGTTTGTTTCTGGGGTTTGCCATACACTTGGCATTTATCCAGCGGTTTACATGCTGATATAATGTGGTGGTGTACATTTCTGTGTATTCAGAGGAGTTAACTGGGATGGGTGGGAATTTGATGCTTGCCAATGTATTACATGGATTAGGTAATTTGTCTTAAAGAAATTTCTAAAAGTACCTTGGGTGGAAGGGATTTCTGGTTTTAGTTTTATTTCAAAAGAGACTGTTTTATGGTCAGACCTAAGAAGTGAGGAAGATACACAAAGGGTGATGCAAGATGCTCCCAAATTAGTAAGGACAAGATTCAAGATGTTATTCCCCCTAGGGTCCCTATTAATTGCTCTAACTTTTTAAAGTTCGAATGTCATATGGTTGACACCATATGATCGAATTTAAAAGGTTTGAAGGTGAAAAGCAACGGCTCCATACTGCGTAGAATGGGAAAAATTTCCATTTTCTGCACTGAAGTGCGATCTTGGAGTTGGTATATTTAAGTAGCGGTGGGGGGGGCACAGCCCCCCACATGGGAGGTGCAGGGGGACTTGCCCCCTCTGCTCAGAGCAATGAGGTAATTTTTTTTTAAATTTTTTATTATATTTTCGATGTTTCAAACTTTGCTCATATGCTGTCGAACATATGAGGTTCGAAGTTTTGAAACTTTGAATATATAATATAGAACCTTCCCCCTAGTGGGTACTCTGACTAATTGTTCCAGGGCATTTTCATTAACAATGTCCAGGCATCTCTGTGCTTGTGCACTAGAGGCGGTGTAGATTTTGCGGTCTATAGATGGATAGTTTAGATCACATAGGAAAATGGTATTGGGTTTAACAATGAGTGATTGTAGTTTCCGTAGATAGGCATTATGGATTTCTTTTGTCATAGTGGAAGTTCTACAGCTTGCTAATCTATGGTATGGGACCTTTCCGATAGTTATTTGGACATTAAGGAGCTCTAGTGCTTCATGCTGCTTTACCAGCCTTGATGTAAGTCTCTTCTGGATGTAGATTGACATACCTCCACCTTTTTTCCCCCGCCTGCACATTATCTGGTCTAAATGTGTGGTAGATATTATAACCCTGCACAGACAAAGTACTCTCTACTATTTTAATCCATGTCTTAGTCACTACACGGATGTCAGTGCCTTCCAGGGTGAGAAGGGCTTGTAAGAAGTGAAGTTTATTGTTTGGGCTCCTAACATTAATCAGTAACACCTTCATATTTTCCTTTGCTTGTTTTATTATGTTGGCAGGTTTATCAGAATGACATTGCCTAAAAATATTTTTGTAGCTTGCATATTGCAAGTGCTATACCACACACAATGTTATTTATTTATTTTTGTGTATTTAAGTACTATATACATGTATACAAGGTATTGTTAACAACAAAAGTAAAAGCTTAAAAGAAACAAAGAGATTGCAACACTTAATATACTTCCTTTAAATGTGGATCGATTAAACTAAGATAAAAAAAGATCTCGCTGTTTTATAGTACAAAAATTAAATACATCTAATATGGCCTTTCTGCAAGAAACTCATCTAATACAAGAGCATGAAGACTATGACTGTATTCAATAAATATAAGTTGCTAGCCAATTCAACTTTTAAAATCAAGAGTACAGGAGTATTTATCCTTTGGAAAAAATGCTAGCATGGATATATTTTATATATACAATTATAGAAATTATTATTTTTTGCATGATAGTGATTAAATATCAAAATATATTATTTGTAATAACAAATATGTACAGTTACCTGGAAATGAATCAGAATTCGTTAAGAATTGTCTATTTATTCTTATAAATAATATGAAGGGCAACTTGATTATGAGGTGACTTTAATAGCATTAGGAATAAATCACACACTAGTGCAAACAGAGAATAGAATATTTGCTTCAGTTAAAGCACGTTTTGAATATATATTAAAACTAAATTATTTAAATGGTTTGAAAGTCATGGATTCATTACCCCTCACTCATCACTATCATGTCTTTGGAACAGAATTCTGAATAGACAGAATTTAAATGTTTAATGAACAATGTAGTAAAAGTGATTCCTGTAACGTTATATAGTGTGCACTCTGAAATCATAATGCTCTTATCATCATACTAGCTGTTAATTATACAAAGTTACCAACTGTCAATAACCTTCCTTCATATACGATTAAATAAAATGAATTTAAAACATGGATCAATGAAAATTAGGGGAAAAAAATCATCCATATCTTTTAATGATAGTAATAGGTTCATAGGTTCATACTAAGCTAACTGCCCTTGCGAGCCACTTTAAGCCTAGCCAATTATCCCTTGTGAGACTCAAACCCTACACCTTGTGTTTCTAAGGAAAATGCCTTAACCATTAGGCCACCCTCCCAACCTCTGAAACAAATGGTATACTATGAGATGCATTGAAATCATACATGCATGGTAAATTATGGTTTAAGTATAAACTAATAGAAGAGGACTGTAAATTGATGAAAATTCAACTCTAAAATAGAAAAAAAAATGTGAATCAATTCTTATGGCTTTAGTTAATGATATAAATTAAAAGCAACAAATGTTATATCACAAGGTATTAATAACCTTAAGATATTAAACACTTTAAATGTTTTAATATTTCAAATATTTTAAATTAATTTCATTGTTAATTGGTGTACCACATCTGTGAAGTCATAATGATTTTTTTTTTATGAATGTATATTTAAATCACAATTTTTTTAAATGAATGATTAGTTCTGAAGAAGTTCTGTTCACTAAAAGAATCTAAGTGCTTAAATCATATGCACTCTGTTTTCTTTGCTTAAATGTATTGGTCCTTAAATAGTGTATTTTATTTTTAAATTTACTGTAAATACTTTGGTGCATCATTGAAACCTACAAATATCCTGAAGTGGAAAATTAAATAAAAATGAATGAAAATAAAGCTTTAGGGCTAAAATGATATTTTAGTTGAATGGATTATTCCGTCCACGTATACAATTTGTATACAAAGTGCTTATTAATGATCAAGTGAATAATATAGCTCCTATACATTGAAAACTGTATTAACTCCCATATAAAACAAGACATACTTGTTTAGTAAGCATAGCTTATGTTATGTATATCTGTAATTACAAAGAGAATTAAAATGTTTCTGTCTTACTTGAAACAAGATCATTTGGGATTTATATTTAACAAACACTAGATGATATTTAAAATGTTACCAGTAATACAGTATGCTAATTATAACATAAAAGAATTAACAATGATCAGGCTTAAGATTCAGAAAATAGTTTCTTTTTTAAACTGTAAATATTTAATTAAGGCTGAGAAAATTTTGCTTTCCTGATGCCTGTATAAGGCAACTAGAAACATGCTAAAATTTGTGAGATTTTGTCTTGAGTTATAGAGATAAGAAAAAAAAAAAACTAAACAAGTATGCCTTTTGCTCCCATTTTAATTGCATTAGCCATAGAATCGTTGGCATATTCCATATGACAGAACCCCAACATTAATGACAAATCTAAATGGTGAATTCATCCCAAGCATCCTGGTAATTACTGATATTTTATTACCATTAATGAATATTCAAATGTTAAGAGAACATTTAGGTCGGAGGGGACAGATGAACAAAGTTGCTGCATGCAGGTTATATGACATATTAGACAGATTCTGACCAAGAACTTTAGCAGGATATGGGAATGGAATGCAAAACTGTAGGCACATGTGATGAAACTGAGTACAGAGAAAACAGCTGTAATGGTAGCAAATGGAGGAAATCAGAAGATGGGGATTGAGCTGGAAGGGGAAATAGTGGAACAGGTAAGCAGTTTCAAGTATCTGCAAGGGGTGGATGAAGAAAAAGAAAGTTTGAATGAGGATGTAAACTCTAGAGTCAGAGGGGCTGCAGCCAAATGGCACAGAGTGTCTGGGGTAGTGTATAAGAGAAGAATGCCTAATAAGTTGAAAAGTAAGGTGTAGAAAACAGTGCTGTGACCAGTAAGACTGCATGGTACAGAAACCTGGGCAATAAAGGCAGACTAGTTGTGAAAGCTAAAGGTGATGAGGATGACGTGCCTGTAACAAGTGGTAGGATGTACACTGTATGACAGGCAAAGAAGTGAGGACATCAGGACAGAAGCCAAAGTAGCTCCAATCAGAGTCAGATCCATACAAGTCTACCTAGGGCCAACTACTGGCTTGGGGGCCCAGTGCAACCGTTAAAAGAAATAATGGTGCACCCATCTTAACTACAAAAAAAAAATGGTCTGCCTTAACTTTTAAAACATTAAATTGTCTCAGTCCAGAATTACTATGTACATCTCAGGAGACGGTGTGTACTTAAAAAAAATAAAATAAAATTGCTCATATTGAATACAAAATGTTCTTACTTAGCTTATAAACACCTACATCACAAAATGCTCCTTAGCTTTAAACATTATCAATATGTGCAACTCTACCTCAACTTTCATACAGCTACCTTAGCTTCAGCATATAGATTTCAGGAGACTTCAGCTTTACATAGCTTGCCTTATACTGTCTCAAAATCAGGATGCATGAGATGCAACAGGAACAGATTAATTTGAAAAGTGATTATACTGTGTGTGTGTGTGTGTGTGTGTGTGTGTGTGTGTGTGTGTGTGTGTGTGTGTGTGTGTGTGTGTGTGTGTGTGTGTGTGTGTGTGTGTGCATATGCATATGCATGTGTGTGTGTATGTATGTGAAATGCTGCAGTCAGAGGCATTGTCTAGTTACATGACTTAATGTCAAACGCTAAATCCTAACTATGGGAGGCAAGACTCTTAGATTCCCACACTAACTGCCAGGCCACCTTTAACTTTTTTTTTTTTGGTAAATCACTTGATGCATGACACCCATGGCTTGATGTACAACACCCATGGCTTGCTGCACAACACCCATGGCTTGCTGCATCATCTAACATGGTGATGACATGTGGCCCGGCATGCTGCTGCTCTTCCCATAACCATATTTGATGTGACACATTGTGTGGGTTAGAGATTCAGGAATGCAATCTCATACATACTACTTCATGCATGATATACATTATTACTTACATTCCAGCATGTGAGTCATGGAACAGGTTAATTTGCATATACATACTTTTGTCATCTTGCTAGTTTTAGACTGACTTTTGAAACATGGATATATGCATGTTTGTGAATTGCATTTTACTTTGGTATGTACCTTCAGCAGTACATTACACATATGCATTGCTCCCTGTGCTTATGTAAACTGACTTTGGACATCGAGATTTTTTAGTAATATTGCAACAGAAAATGCTTGTTTTGCAGACTGCAGTAAATAGTTTAACTATTGTTAATGACGTAAATAAAATATATATATTTATATATATATATATATATATATATATATATATATATATATATATATATATATATATATATATATATCATAAAGGAATAGTGAAGTTTAAAAAACATGCATTCTATTTAAATACTTTTGACCTGACAGCATTCTCAGAAACTGTGGATTTCAACTCTATACTTGTTATTTTTTCTTTGCTAGTTAATATATGATAACAAGTAAAGCTCTTCAGAAAAATCCTTCTGTGTGTTACAAATGGTTAAATTGTTTGGTGGTTTGCTTCAGTATAAGGTTCAAATTAAGGTTTTTGAGAAAGACAGGCTACCTTTGAAAAAAATAAATAATTTAATTTCTACTCAGGTCAAATAAACATATAGATGACTTTATAGCCTTAAGTAGGCATACTTCACAAATAAATCATCTGTCACAACTTCCTCTAAGACTGATTGCTTATATAGAGCAATGCAAGGAAGGGAAATACTTATTTCTACAAGGATATCCTTTCAGGTTGATTTTGAATGGAATTTTTGGGCCATGATGTATAATGGTTTTGGCACTGGTTCATTAAAAATTACAGTAAATCATTTAGGCAAAGCAATGGCTCATTTGTTTATTTTCCTACTATTTAGGGCCTGAGAATGTTTTCTTTTTTCCTGTAGAAAGAAAATGGGAGAAAATCTGGAGTGCAGGACCCTGATAAATTATTTTAATCACTAAATCATTTATTTTATGTGCAATGCTTGTAAATTTTCAAAATAAATTGAAAACAAGATGAAAGACTCATAATTTCTCTCCCATGGCAGCCAAAATGACATGTGATTTATAACAATTGCTACCCACGTAATAGAATCAAGAATGCGGTAAAGTAAAACTTGGTATGCCATGTATAATGAAAATGTTTTTGTAAATCAATTTTAATATCAATAGATAAACTACACAAACATTTCAGCCATCTTTTTCTTCTCAGATTACATCATTATATATATATATATTAAAAAGCATAGATTGCGGTCTTAATGCTGTTTATATTCAGTGTATTGCATATTATTGGCCACAGTAATGTGAGAGACAAACTGTTAGGTGCACAAAGGATAGCTAGACACTCCGGTTAATGGAGCCAAACCAATACTCAGAACAGATGTTTTGTTTACTAAGATCAAAGCTACAAATGTAATGCTCATTCTAACTTCAGGACATGTTAGTTTTCAGCAATAATCCTTTATTCTGCCTTTTTCCTGTAAATATGCATTAAACATTTAAAAACAATCAAATTAAAGATATTTAGAGCTGTCAGACAAGAATGATTATGTCCATGCAGGTGAGCAGAGAGTGGAGATGACTCCTTAGAGCTAACATCTCCTGGTGAAAGGGCAGAGTTGGCAGATATAGACTGACAGCAGATGTGTGGTGCGTCAAACTGCTGACTGGCAGTAGACTTTGTGAACAAGTGCATGGAGCATTGTACTTGCATAAGGGGAAAGCATAGTGGCCCCTACAGAGATGTAGGCTGTACATTCTCCCATCCAAACAGTGGATTAGGTCATGCAAAAATACCCTGACCACCAGGATGCCGGCAAAGGACATAAATATCCCTTGCAGCTGCATGAATGACTATCTAGATGTCTCTGCCCTGTACAGTATGTGTACATTCCTGGAGTGGGGAATAAATGGGCTAAGTCCAATCAAGGGAATATTGATGGTTGGCAGGTATGGTGTTAATAGGACACAGAAAAAAAACTATAATACATGAAGCTTTTCAGAGTTTACTACTACAATATTTTACAGCCTCTTCCTCCTCTTAGACCAATGTTCTTTCATTTATCAGGTTACATCAGACTGTTCCCTTTTCATGTAGTCTGTGTCTGGTTGCATAAGTGGTTACCATGAAACCATGGATTATGGTGGCCTTAAAATGACTCTCAAATTTAGGTATATCTATATCTGTATCTAGATATATATATATATATATATATATATATACATATATATATATATATATATATATATATATATATATATATATATATATATATGGGTGTACTGAAGATTGTCACTTCTGCCTTATATCGACATCTGTTTAGCCAACAAAATCTAACTAAACAGATGATTGACAGATGTGTCAGACTGTACAATTCTCAAGAGAGGGAAATATGCCCTTTTTCCTGACATTGTATGATTTTGCAGTTAGTATATATATATATATATATATATATATATATACATATATATATATATATATATATATATATATATATATATATATCATTAACAGGGGTGTGTGAAAAATTATGTTTTCATCTATTTTTGTATTGGAAATTTTTGCAAGCACTGTGATTGTGGATCAACACAGACTTAGCAATATGCCAGCATTTCAAAAGTCGATCTTTCTGTGTCAGCTTTGTTATTGTCAAGATTTGAGTGTTTCAATCTATATCACTACATCTATACACACATATATATATATATATATATATGTGTGTGTGTGTGTGTGTGTGTGTGTGTTGAAAAGAAAAAAGCCAGTACAGCTGATAGAAACAGAGCTGATCTTATTCACTGGCTTTTTATCAGTGTTAAATTTCAGTACAGTAGAGCTTGGGGATTTTAGTTCAATGATAGGATTTGGGGGTGAGAGCATTTGTGAAAATATTTAAAAAAACAGAGGGAAAGTAAGTTATAATTTAACGTTTAGGAAATGGTAGGCATTAAAAGAACTACAGAATAGAAAAGACTTAGGGCGGCCATGGTGGTGCAGCGGTCAGCGTTGCTGCCTCACAGCAAGAGGTTCTCTGGTTTGATCCTTAGCTGGGGTGCCTTCTGGTTTCCTCCCACATCCCAAAGACATGCTGTAGGTGGATTTCACACTCCAAATTGGCCCTAGGTGTGATTGCATGCATGTGTGTGCCTTCTTTGGAAGGTTGGGCACCGGGCTGGCAACTCGGCACCGAAAAAACTCCACTGCCAATCATGAGCAGACAGGTGATCTGCTGTGGCAACCCCTAACCGGGATAAACCAGAAGAAAAAGAATAGAAAAGACTTAATAATAAAACCAGCTAAGGGCAATAAGATAGTAGTTATGAATGTAATGCAGTATTATATAATTTGCGTAGACCATTTGGAAAATGAGGAAGTGCATGAAAAATGTGATAAAAAAATTTATGAACAAGCTTTAACTGACTATGAAGTATTAGAAAAAAGTATAAGGTTAGGTTATTTTACTGAAAAAGATGTAAGGGATAGACTGTTTAACAGAAACAGTGAAAGGGCTGTTTTTTTCTGCCTGCCAAAAATATACAAAAATTTAGAGAATCCCCCAGGGAGGCCTATAATTTCGGCCTGTAAGTATTTTCTACACAACAATTGGTTTGTTGTTACATAAGGTGTTATTGCCTCATGTTCAGAAGTCACTTGTATATGTACAAGGCAGCTTTGATTTTTTGAAAAAAAATCTCTCCACTTGTATGGAATGGGAATAAATATTGGTTAGTACTTGATGTAAAAAGTTTATACACATCAATTAGACATAAAGATGGGTTAGAGGCCATCAGCTACTTTCTGGGTTACAGTCCTGTTTCTAATTTTGTTATTGAAATGGTAGATTTTTGTTTGAAAAATAATTATTTTTATTTTGACAATCAAATGTATAGACAAAGACATGCCACGGCCATGGGGGCAGCTTTTGCCCCTATGTATGCCAACCTTTTTATGTCCTTTTTTGAAATTACTTTTTTATTTAAATTAAGTTTTATGAAAAAAATATGTTGATTTTTATTTCGATATATAGATGAATTGATATTTGTGTGTGAAGGTGGTTAGGGAGAAGTGGAAAGTTTTATAACTGATTTGCATAAAAATTCATTTGGTTTATCTTTTGACTGCCTGCAAAAAGGTACAAGGGTTATTGATTTGGACTTTGTTCTAGAAGGAAAAGAGAATGGAAGTATTACAACGGGTATACACAGAAAATTGGAAGATGGTAGCCAATACCTTCATGCTACTAGTTGTCATCCTCCCCATGTACTTAAGGCTTTACCTTATGGGGAGTCATTACGAATATCTAAGTTGTGTTGTGAAAGAGTCCTATTGTTACAAGAAATGAAAGAAACAACAAATATGTTTTTGAGAAGAGGGTACGATCCAAGTAGTATACAGAAAGCCCAAATTAAAGATACTAAATTGACTAAGGGAAAAACAGAATGGAAGAAAGAAGTATGGGATATCAGAGATGTGAGAAAAACAGTTGAAATAACCACTACACAATGGATCCAGTATATTATGTATCAGTCTACAATGTCAAAAGTAAGGAAATGGTAGATTTGATCAAATATTACTGGGAGTATTTAGTGCAAGGGAAATTGTTGTCAAATATTTTACGGAAAAAAAACTTTTTTTTTTCATCCACTAGAGGTAAAAACATAAGAAATATGGTAGTCTGTGATACTTTTAGTATGCCAGCAACAGAGATAAGAAGACCCTTGCCAGTTAAGGGAACTTTTAAATGTGGCAAATGTAGTATGTGTGCACACATTGTCAACACATTTCATAGTATTAATAATGTTAAATTTGAATCTAGGGGAATATTTTCTTGCGAAAGTAAAGGAGTGATATATTCTTTAAGTTGTCCATGTCATTTGTATTATATAGGGGAGACTAAAAGAAAGTTTTGTGTCAGATTTATGGAACACATGAGAGATATAAGGAATTATAGGGAAGATAAAATAATTTCCTCACATTTTAAAATGTATCACAATAGTGATGTTAATTTGTTGCATGGCACTATTTTGGAACAAATTGAATGTATAGAAGGTAATGAAAATATATTAAAGCAAAAATTATTATATAAGGAAAGTATATAGATTTTAAAATATAAAACTTTAGTTCCTAAAAGTTTGAACAATGAGTTAAACTGGAAATGTTTGCTTGAAAATAGGAACTGATTTAATTATTATTTAATTGATTAATTGAATGTAATTTATAATTTGGTATAAAAGGTATGGTTTTTGTAACTCTTATGCCTTGAAAATGGTAACACCGAGGTGCTAAAATAAAGTGTGCTTGTTTTACTATGTGTTTTTTCTTTGCAATCTAAACAATTGAACTACATTTCCATTTGGATCTTGGTCATTGTGTTGTTTGGAGCAGGCGAAGAGGTTGAGGTCAGGGAATTTGTTCTTTCCCCACTGTAAGGTGGTCAATATAATTAGCAGGAAGTGTGGGGGATACATGGTGGCTTTCTCCCCTGCAAAAAACATGTTAAAATTTTTTTGCTGTTTTTTGGGGGTTTTTTTAGCTCAGCTGGTGGTAAATGTATATATATAAGTATGGTTTACTATCAAAATCTCACACAGACATCGTGCGTGTGGTCAGATTTCCAAAATGGAATATCAGGATTAAAAAAAAAAAAGATCAAAGCAGGTATTTCGGAAAAGTCAACATCTCAGAAATGTCAACTTTACCAAAAATACCACACTTGGTCAACGGCAAAGAAGGTTTTTGTGTTTCTCTGTTGTAAATTTCAACATTTTTTTTTCATTATTTCCAAATGTCAAATTGGGCATTTGGACCTACAGAATTCGAACAAAGTCCAATCTCTCTTTTCATAGTAAACCTATAAATACACATACATACACACAAACACACACGTACACATACCCACACATGGGTCTGGATACTAAGTCTCTTCTGAAGACTTGCTATTTTAATGCAGTCCTCCTTAAATATTTAAGAGTCCCCAAGAACATTATACTCAAGGTTAGGGATAAGATAGGAAAAGTTAATAGAAACAGCAGTCCTTCACCTTGTATTCCATACAACATTCTTGAATGGGATTCACACTGCTCAACCTCATAGCACAAGAAATCTGGGCATAGCCTAAAATAATGGGAAGACAAAGAGCCAAAAATAGGGACATATTTTAGATATTGTTCTTATAAACTTAAGAAGTTGCTAGAACAACATTTTTTATGTTAGCACTCATTTTCTGTATGATATAAAGTCTGAAACTTAAATGTGTGTCATTATTTAGTGACTTCCATCCTCAGTAACTTTCCAGAAAACCACATAATTTATGAGAAGCAGACCCAAAATATGAGGCAATAATATGGACAGTTGAGATGTATGATGGCATTTACAGTATTAGAAAGGCAGATGACCCACTTGATGAGTGAGTGGGAGCAGTAGCTGTGAACTGCTATGTCCTCACGATTGCTTGAGTTTCTTCATTCAACAGCAGCATATGGGGATGGCTGGAGGATGTTGTGCTTTGCTGCGAGGCAGATCCAAACAATTATGTAAAGAAAAACAAAGATTTAGTTGGAGAGAGTCAGACAGAACTTCCAGACTCATTCACTGAAGGCAACTAAAAGTTTGTTATTTAAAATGAGGAAAATTATAGTATGGCATGCTGCAGCAGTCACTGACTAGACTAAGCTACATGGCAGAGGATTTTCCTAGGCTAACTCATCTGTCTGTATCAGATTCCCAGGGCTCCTACTATACAGGTATTCAACAAGTAAAAGTTCTTTAACAGGTAAATACTTGTTTAAGACTTTAGGAAGAGTTGCAAATACTGACAACCTATGTCTTAAAGTTAGAAGTAGAAGAAATGGTTCAAACACTGAATACAAGTAAGATGCTAGGATTATATGGAATACCAGTGGTAGCACAGTGGTGCAGTGGTTAGTGTTGTCACCTCACAGCAAGAGGTTCTCTAGTCCAGTTCTCGGCTGGGGTACCTTCTGTGTGGAGTCTGCATGTCCTAAGAAAAACAAACCAAGGAGCTGCAAACTGCCAAACTTTTAATGTGTTCTGGTACCTCGGTTAGAATGCCTTCAGAGGAATAATTCAAACACACAATGCAGTCAAATTTATACACCTTCACAAATTACTTAATTAAATAATTACATAAATGATTATTTCATTAAATACATGGTCATCATAGAAATACAAACTTGCATCACACATTCAAATTAACTTTCAAATTTAACCCTTTAGGGGCCAATGTGCCAAAATTTAAAATAAACCTACTTTCCATAACTAATAGTTTTTGTACAAAATGACCTCCCCCTTTGTTCCCAGGACCAGCTAGCATGCAAAAACATAAAGAATCATCCTTTCCCCTGTGAATTTTATGAAAGTGATCAATAATGGAGCTTTCCTTTCTACAATTTTTAATATCCCTTAAATGTTCCAAATTTTGAATTTTAATCATTCTTTTTGTTTGACCAACATGCCATTTCGATGGTATGCACTCACAACCCGTTATATACACCACTCCACAAGACTGACAATCAAAATTTCCTTTGGTAGGTATTCTAATTTGAAAGAATTGTTAAATGGGAGAAATAAAATGGTAGTGGCAGGACCCACTGAGATGTTTAAATGTGGGAAATGTAAAGTTTCTTGCAGGGTGAAGAATCTTTCTGGTACTAGCATTAATGGTGTACTTTATGTTGCCAAAGGAAAATTTGATTGTCAGTCTTGTGGAGTGGTGTATATAGTGGGTTGTGAGTGCATACCATCAAAATGGTATGGTAAACAAAAAAAAAAAAAAATAAGTAAGTCTGATTTTCAGATTGCATCATATAGTATGATCTCTGATTAATATGAGCTGTAAAATATTCAGGGAGTGTTGTTCTATGAGGTTCAGAAGATAAGACAGAGATTTATTTAATCCGGTATCTGTCTTCCAAAAGGATTATTATTTATTTTTAATTCAGGAGAGTCCTAGTGGTTCTAGGAGCATTTTTGGTTAATATATTATTAGTATGCATTGTTAAAACATGTTCCCAGGTCTCAGTATAGGTTAAAATTATTGTTAATAAATATAATAATATAGACTATACAGAAGAAGAAGAGATAAGAACAAAGAAAGGAAGAAGGAAGAAGAAAAATAGAGGGTGGATGACTACTTGTTAGAGTAGTAGAACAACGATTTTTTTTTTAAGAATAAAGTAGGATATAGGATTATGAGAGAGAGAGAGTTGTAGTTGTTAAGTTGGGATTATTACAGAGAAATGTAGGATATGATGAGTCAAGTAATTAGAGCATGTTTGTCAATCGGGTTTAGTACAAGTGCACATCCAGTGTGAATAGAGGAAGGACTTGAGTTTAATTTTGAACTGAGAGATAGAGGAAAGTGAGGAAAGGTCAGAGGGAAGTAGGTTCCAGGTTTTTCCAACTGTGTTAGCAAATAGAGAGTCACCAACTCTATTGTTTGATTTATTTATTTTTACAAGAACTTTTTGGGAAGATCTTAGGGATTTTAGGTTGTAGTAGGGGTGCATAAGGTTAGAAAGGATGGGTGTCTTGGTAGGTTGGTAAAGTATTTTGTGGGTGATGGTCAGTTGGTTAAGTTTGAGCTGCTGCTGTAATTCAAGCCAACCTAGAAGCTTTAGATTCATACAGTGGTGCGTTCTGAAGGGTTTGCCTGTGGCAAACCTGGCTATGCTATTGTAGGAGTTTTCTAGTTTTTGAAGGTTGTTCTTTGACAGATTTGTATAAATAGGTGAGGCATAGAGAAGGGTAGAGATTAGATGGGAGTGGGCAATAGTTTTTCTGGTTGTAGGAGTGAGGAAAGGCTTGATCCTATAAAGAGAACCTATTTTTTTATTAATAGTTTTCAAAGTATTATTGATATGAGTGTCAAAGGTAAGGTTATTGTCAATGGTGATACCTAGCAGTTTGGTAGTAGGATCTTGGGATATGATAGTACCATTGTTGGATGTTAGAGTGAAGTCAATAGAGGGAGATTTGCTGGTAGGTGTAAAAAGGAGAAGTTTAGTTTTTTTAGGATTTAATAGAAGACAGCGATTTGAGAACCACATTTCGACAGAATTAAATACCTCTTGCGTAAGGGAGTGGAGTTTGGATAAGGATGTGGCTGAGCAGATAAGAGTAGAGTCATCAGCGTACTGTATACATGTGGCTTAGGGAGTAAATAGATGAAGGTCATTGATGAATATAGAAAACAGGAGAGGGCCCAGTATGGATCCCTGAGGGACACCAATATTAACTGGTAGGTGGGTAGAAAGAATGGAGTTCCAGAGCACTGCTTGATGTCTGTTATTTAAGTAGGACTGGAACCATTTTATGGCCAGCGTATCAAGTGACAGAGATTTAAGAATGTGTAAAAGTATGTTGTGATTTACCATGTCAAAAGCCTTAGACAGGTCAATGAAGAGTGCAGAGGAAAGCATGTTAAGGTTCCGTTTTCTGTTGATGGTGTCTGTAAAGGAAAGGAGGGCTGTAGTTGTGCTATGGGAAGGTCTGAAACTGTGTTGGGAGTTTGAAAGTAAGTTATTCAGGAGGAGGTGGTCTAATAATTGCCTATGGATACATCTTTCCATTATCTTAGATAAAGGAGAAAGTATGGCAATAGGACGATAGTTGGAGAGTTCAGTGTAATCGCCGCCTTTATGAAGGGGAATAATACAGGAGACTTTCCAAAGTTTGGGGATGTATTCTTCAGTAATGGTTCTATTGATGAGGATGGATATGGGGTAGGCAATAGATTTAGCAGCTAACTGCAAGTATTCGGCGGGTAGTTGATCAGCAGAAGGTGTGCATGGTTTTGATTTTTGGATGAGGGTGACAATAAATACTGTTGGGACAGGTTGGAAGGAAAATGGAGGAGGTGGGTTAGAGTCAGAATTGGATACAGCTACAATTAGAGGAGAAAGCTGACTGGCAAGAGTTTGAATAGCTTTTGTGAAAAAGGTATTAAAAGCATCAGCAGTCTGTTTAGGGTTATCTTTGTCAGTGCCTTGTGGGTTAGGTGTGATTGATTGGCCAGGATGTAATAGTTGATTGATACTAGCCCAGAACTTTTTTGGATTATTATGGTGGGTCTGTTGAGATTGAAGGAAATAGTTTTTTTTATTGGACAGTATAGCTTTTTTTGTCTCATTTCTCAGTTGTTTGTAGTATTGGTGATCTATAGGGTTTTTAGTTAAAAGCAACTTTTTCCAGTATTTATTTCTGAGATGGATTTTTTGCTTAGTTTCTTTAGAAAGCCAAGGAGCAGATTTGGTTCTTATTCTGATAGAGCGGGCAGGGGCATGGTGGTTGAGTATGGCAAGGAAGTTAGCATTAAAGTAGTCAACCGCTTTATCAAGAGAAAGGTGTTTTAAGGGGGACCAATTACATGTTCTGAGTTCAAGTAGGAATAGATCCAAGTTAAAGTTTTTCTTGGTTCTGATTGTCCTAAATGTGGGTTGAGTAGGAGGATAGGTTTTGAGTCTGATGATGTAAGTTAGAGAGTGATCGCTTATTTTGTGTAGGAGGGTACCAGAGTTGTAGGTTTGGGGCTGATTATTAATGAGAATCCAATCTAAGGTGCTTTCTTTATTATTGGACTTGTTTATTCTAGTAGGGGAGTTAATAGTTTGTGTAAACTCAGAGAGGTTAATATGACTAGTAGGAAAGTTATTGTTGCAACAATTCCAATCAATGTTGAAATCGCCAAGGACTATGGTTTCTTGGGGGAGGCTTTGAGATAACCAACAGAGGATGTCTTCAATAGTAGAGATATTATTACCTGGAGGAACATAGATACAAATAATATAGATAGATTTGACTGAGTTGATCTGAAGTTTGGAAATGAGTATCTCAGCACTGGATTCCTGAGGAGGTTTTTGGTTGAGTATAGTTAATTCTAAATCAGATTTGTTAAGAACTGCTACTCCGCCACCTTTCCTAGTTACGCGGTCTAGACGTAATATGTTATAACCAGGTTATAGGATGAATTATCTCCTTTAGAATTAAAACTAACCTACAATACCCATCAAACTCCAAACCTGTTAAGAACTTTATAAGGCTAGTTGCCTCAAACTAAGAGACAGCTTATTAAACTTTCAAGCCCCTCCATACCCAGATGACACTACGGCCTACGTTGAGCTGTACACAAAATCACTGTACAACCACATTCTTGCCTGCATAGAGGAGGCAGTAACTGCCTGAGGCAAACCTATGATTACTGGCAAAAATAAACTACTCTGGTGGACCCCTAGCATAAATACGCTATTCAACAAAAAGAAAAAAATTCTCTCCAAAGCAGTGCAAAAAGACACTCACCACTCTAAACAAACAAATTAGAGAGCTGGTCAACTCTGCTAAAATAAACTATGAGGCAAAGATAGCCTCCCAGGTGAAAGATAACTATAAGGCTTTTTTTAATTATCCTTGTAACTTCATGGGAAATACTCAGCAATGTGCCAAGTTAATCATGAATGGCAGCATTTACACCCAGCTTGAAACCATAGCAAACTGATGGCTGACAAGTTCAGTTCAAACTTCTCTCCCCCATCACTTTCTACCACACCCAAAGAAATACCAGCAACCACCTGCCTACCAGTCATTATGAGGGAACAGGACCCTACTATGTTCACTAAAGTCGCATCACAGCCTCCACGGGCCCTAATAACATTCCAGGATGCCTTTTAAATAGCTTAAAATAGAATCTGTCAAGGTCACTATAAAGTCTCTTTAATCACACCCCACCCTCTACACTAAAGGGGCTCATCAACTGACCCAGGGAACTATAGACCCATAAGTTTGACCAGTCTTATCTGCAAGGCCATGGAGAGAATTATCATGGACCTGATCAATAACGACATAGGAAAACTCCAAACACTGTCCCAGACCCAATTTGATTTTGTCAAAGGAAGGTCTTGCCTGCTCAATCTGGTGAACTTCTTTGAGAAAGTCACTAGGGCCATGGATGAGGGTAAACAATACACACCATTTATCTAAATCTGGCCAAAGCTTTTGACACAATCCCCATTCGGGGACCAGAGATAAACTTACTGAGTTAGGCATAAACCCCCACATCATCAGATGGATAGTAAACTGTCTCACTGACAGGGCACATGTCTGGATAGGTTAATCCACTCCTGATAAGAAACCTGTTACTAACCATATCCCACAGGGCTCAGTGATGGGAACCCTCCTGTTTTATATACATACTTCTCTGAAGTGAAGGCCAGTGTTGGGGGGCCTCTGGCTCACCAGATTTGTTGACAATTGTAAGCTGGGAGCAATCATTGAATCCCCAAGTGATGTTGACATCCTACAAACAGATCTGAAAATGACAAACAACTGGTGCTAAAAGCATGGTCTGAGACTAAATGCTAAAAATTGCGTACTCATACACTTCAGTAAATCAGATATCCCTGCAAATTATAATATTGATAGCATACCCCTAAAAGCAGACCCAGTGGTAAGGGACCTAGGAACTCAGATAGATAGTAACCTAAACTTTGACCACCAGGTATCTACAGTACTGAGGAAATCCTTCTGTGTGGGTCAAATTATAAGTGAAGGCATGGCATCAAGATCAAAGAAGTCATAGTGACATTGTATTTGGCCCTCATCAGACCCATAATCAAGTAAAATGCTCCGTTCTGCATGTACCTAACTAGGCACTTACACCAAATGGAGCAGCCCCAGAGGTTTCTCACTAAAAAATACAAAATGTAAGACACATGTTTTATACAAACTGACTAAAGACCATGTCCCTTTATTCCATATAATTTATTGAGAGATGACTTATGCCTCACCTACAAGGCATTCTCTGATCCAGCCCTGATGAAAATGTTACATATTCCCAAGAAAAAAATATACGAGGGTTAAGTGTTCCATGGACCTGAACCTTATTTGTGACTCTAACAGTACTTGCTGGAGAGACAGATTAGTATCCCAAAGGCTTTGTCAATGGAATAAACTTCCCATCTTCATAAAACAAAGCCCATCTCTCACTTTTTCAAAAATAATTTGGATAAATGGACGGGGAACTGTAAATTCACTCTTGGGGTACTGCCCATGTCCCTCATGGACACAGACAGTCAGTAAAATGACTCAGGGCTCCAACACCCAAAGACCCACTACCCTGATACTACCCCATCCCATTTCTGGGGAATTAAGATATAATATTGTCATATCCTGGGTATTATGGGCTAGGCTTGTAAATGTTCTTGTGCTATTAGCCTAGTAATCACCTATAAACCTATAAACTTAGCTTTATTCATAGATGATTTTATAGTATTTGTAATTAATCTCATATCTTCACTGAGGACTCTGTTACAGTTGTTGCACACTCTTTAGGAAGACATCTCTAAGTTCACTCAGCAAGAACAAGGCTAAAATGATTTCTATTTATGTTTCCCTACTCACAGATAAGGCAGTCTTTTACATACAGATGGGGGAATAACTTATTTAAATACAAAGGCTGGCTCAATTTGGGGAGGGGATAGCTAGGCTTATGTTAGGAAAATGTATAACTGCAATGCAATATGTAGGCTTAATGTATTAAAATGTACAACTGCAATATGCAGGTTTAGTGTATTAAGGGTTAAAAGGAGTTAATACATTTATTTTGCTTATTCTGTGTGAAAATATGCAGCTGCTAGAAGCTCTGAAAAGAGAACAATGGATGCCTCTAAATCCACCATGGTCAGCAGAAAGTGTATTGAGGCCAGGACTGTACCTTGAATGTATCATATCAGAACTAGAGATAGAATTGTGAAAAATTAATGGAAGCTGAAACAAACTCAAGGCCAGGTTGTTTTTCTCAAAAAGCATGTTTTTGCAAGACAGCAATTATTTGACCATGTCAGCAGCAAATCTAATAATAGCATCTTTCTGTGAACTTGTAGAAAACTATAAAAACTGTAGGCTGAACTATGGAAAATCAGACAAACCTTGTACCTACATGCTTTGTCTCCTTGCTGCAAGTAATAAAGGGTACCTTGCTTGAACCTAACGTGCATTGATCTTTGTGTTTTCCTATACAGATTGGTCCCTCGAGCCAGAAACCCTCTCTTCACCTCGGATCAGACAGCCAGGTGGCTGAAACCGTACGGGGAAGAAACCAAATTGGTTCTTCTTATATGTAAAGTCCTCCGACTGAATTGTCGTCAAAAGTGGCCAGCCATTTTCTGATCTGTGACTGAAGGACGGGTTTTCCACAAATAGGTAATCAATCATGTGGGCTCAGGTAAGGTGAATCTACTTTTTTTCTGTTTTAGGATCAGGGACTAGATGTGTATTGGTTTTTTCAGATTGTATTTTTCTTACAGTCAGGGATAAAAAAGGTACTGTCTTGTCATAGATCAGGAGAAACAGAATAAGTAGACTTTAGGTAGTCATTCTGAAGAGACTATAACAAAATCCGTGGTACACATTAAAACTAGAGAATCATGGTGAAGTTACGTAACAATCAAAAGTAAGGGAAAATGGGTAATAACTGTGCAAAAATACCCTGAGACCCACCGTTAACGGAAGATGCAAAATATATGCAGTCACAGCGCACAGACAATGTCAGATACTTTTCAAAATGGGTTATTAAATAAGAATTTGATGGGAAATTGGAAAAATCCTCACTTATCAAACTTATTAAACAACTTAAAACTGATTCTAAAGGTCAGGTAAAAAAGCAACGACAGTTAGGAATTCCCCAGGCACACAGGTGGCTGGAGGAAGTAAACCGTAGGGACCCAAAGAACAAGGATTCAAAGACAATGTTTTTAAATAGGGAGGATAACAACCTAGTAATAGCATCAGCACCTCTGCCTCCCCCTCCCTTATCAGAATATGGAGCGAGTAGACAGGTAGATCCACCTCCACTATATCCTGTGGTCACTGAGGATAGGGATACTGTAAAACTAGCTAAAATAAGGGATCCCATTAAAACTAGGTCCCGAACAAAATGCAGGTAATCGAGAGTCATGGCAGAAATTTAAAGACACACAACCTGCGGGAGAAGAAGAAGAGGAAATATGTCCACTCATAGAAGTACCGAACCCTCAGGCTGGGCAGAATAATCAGGATCCAACCATCTTAGTATACAGACCCCGGACTCCGGAAGATATCCGGAAAGCTACAGAAGGGATTCCCCGTCCGAAAATTAATTTTAGAAAATTCTCAGATGATTTACAAGGAATGAGGCTAAGTTATCATTTAAATGGAGAAGAAATAGAAAGGGTAGTTCGACAAATTGTAGGGCCAGACTGGTACATGATTTGTGGCAATTGGAATCCTCGTGATGCTGAACAAAAACCCCTTCCTCATAGCAGTGCAGATTTAGGCAGTAGAGTAAAAGGACTTACAGACCGCATCTCTGAGAAATGGAAAACTAGGGCAGACTGGACGTGCATTAATCAATGCATCCAACAGGAGGGTGAGACAGTTGACCAATATTTCGCTAGGCTACGGGAAATTTTTTAATAACCACTGTGGGATGCAGATCCCCGAAGACCAAAAACAAGATTCCCCATATGAGCAGCAGTTGAAAAGTGCATTTTTGAAAGGCAGTAGTGCACCTATAAGCAGTTTCATTACAAAACATATGGTTGATCATCGAACTGGCAGGCTAGAATCACTACTCGAATATGCTAGGCATGCTGAAAGGCATTTCAATAGCAAAAAGAAAAAGAAGGCTCAAGTATTTTCTGTAGAGGATGGAGCGAAAATTTATGTACTACACCCCGGAAAGAAGGGCAGGAAAAATGCACAGGGAGGTAGGCAGTCTGATCAACGATCAGAAGACTTTGAAGGATGCAAGAAAAGGGGGGAATGTTTCAAATGTGGTAAAAAGGGACATTTGGCAAGGGATTGCATGAAAAATAGGAAAGCAACTATGGAAGACAAGGAAGGTGAAGACTAACTATATGATAGTCAGGAATCATTAGAAGGGGCTAGTGCAGAAAGGACAAATGAGAATGTGAAAAGGGAAATAGAGGAAGTTGATGACGGTGAAGTAGAAGACGAAGTACTAGACTTGACTTTATTGAGCTTGGAGCTCTACTTAGCAGATACTAAACCAGAAGTTATACTTTCAGTGGAAGGCAGGGAAGTCAAATTTTTGTGTGACTCAGGGGCATCACGAACCCTGATACACCCCTCCAAATTGCCAGAAAACTCAGAATCATCCAACTACATATTAGTCAAAGCAGCTAATGGGCAGCTATATCGGGAGCCCCTCTCCCGCAATATTACAATAACTGATCCTGTTTTGGGATTGACACAGAAAAGTAAGATTGTAGTTTCTGCAAAGTGCCCAGTGAATCTCTTGGGCAGGGATCTCATGCAGTTATTTGGTATAGCAGTAGTCCCAACCATGCAAGGAATGGAAGCACAGCGATGAACTGACACCTTTACGGTGCAATCGGGGGGTGAAATATTTTATTGGTATAGTCAGGACTTGGTCACAACTGGTCCGGGGACTGTGACCAAGGAGCTGATGAACGTAGCTATCAGTAAGTTTCCCTCCCTTGACATTGATAAACAACACCTGTTACATTGTACCCAATATTTTTGTAATACATCAGGACCCGATAAGGAATATGAAGAAAAATTATTTAAGAATCATACAAATAGATTGGTACTGCATAACCTGTACTGCGACACAGAAGGGAATAGTGTAGTCAGCTGTTCGCTGCCTCAGGAATTTTTAACACTTTATAAATCTAATCGATTACCACATGTTAGCCTGACCAAGAATAAAAATATACAGTGGGCAGACTTAGGGGAGAAAGCCACAAAATGGGAGAAACAAACAGAACTGGAACTGTCAGGACAGGGAATACAAGTACAAAAAGTGAACTGGGTGACACAGACCAACCCAGCTGTGCACCTGCATTCTCTCAAAGACATCTAATGGACACTCCTACTGAAGGAGGAAGAAAACGCCTTGTGAGATGTACCAGAGACTCTCTGGTCAACAGGGAAATCAGATGTAGGACTTACCCATATGGCAGGGCCAGTTAATATCACACCAAAATCAGCATTTTGACCACAGAAAAGACAATACCCCTTAAGGAAAGATGCAGGGGCAGGGATAAAACCTATCATAGCAGCATTACTTAAGGGAGGGGTACTAGTGGAATCTCCTGATTCTCCATGTAATACCCCTTTATTTTCAGTTAAAAAGCCAATGGAGAATGGCATATGGTCCAGGATTTGCAAGCTGTGAATGTCGCAGTAATACCAAGGGCACCTATAGTGCCAGATCCACACACTCTGTTAAATGACTTAAAACCTCAACAAAAGTATTTCTCTGTGGTGGATATTAGTAACACATTCTTTTCAATACTGATACACCCAGATAGCCAGTATTGGTTTGCATTCACATTTCAGGGAAAAAGATACACATATACACGACTACCACAGGGATATTGTGAGAGCCCTATGATATTCTCACAGGAAATGTCAAGTAACTTGGCAAGGTTTAATCCATTGAAGGGTAGTCAGATTTTACTTTATGTTGATGACATTTTGTTAGTGGCCCCCACCCTGCAGGATTGTAGGGAAGATACAGTAGCACTTTTATGATTTTTAGCTGCTGAGGGACATAAAGTAAACAAAGACAAACTGCAGCTCTGGAAAAAACAGGTGAAGTACCTAGGATATGTGATATCCAAGGAAGGTAGAACATTAGATGAGGACAGAAAAGTGGCAATCTTGCAGGCACCAAAGCCTACCACCAAGAAGGAAATGATGTCCTTCTTGGGAACGACTAATTTTTGTCGAAGCTGGATTCCAAACTATGCCGTGGAATCTGCACCCTTAACTGACCTTATATATAAGACACCCATGACAGCACAAGGTTTGTTACAATGGGCATCGGAAGCAGAATCGGCTTTTTGTAAACTGAAACAATTAATAGCATCCTCTCTAGTTCTGGGATTACCAAATTATCATAAACGTTTTTTCCAGACTGTAGATTGCAAGCAGGGTTATAATGACATCAGTACTAACACAACAACATGGGGATAAGCAACGTCCCATTGCTTACTATTCATCACAGCTGGACCCAGTGGCACGGTCACTACTCCACTGTGTCCAGGCAGTTGTTGCAGCTGCAATGGCGGCACAGGCATCAGCTTCAGTAGTTTTGTTCCACCCCCTCACTTTGAGGGTACCCCATGCAGTCGCAATTATCTTGTTGCAAGAAAAGGTGGCATTTCTTTCTCCTGCTAGGCATCTCTCCTGCATGACTATATTATTGAGCCAACCTCATATGACAATTGAACGATGCACGACTTTGAACCCTTCTACTCTGCTACCAACCCCTGCAGGTAATTGAGCAAAAGACACTACCTAGAAAAGATCTCACAGATGTCCCCTCGGATAATGCTGAGGTGACATACTACGTGGATGGCTCGTGCAAAAGGGGCCCTGCAGGACAGAACCTAGTAGGATATGCAGTAGTCTCTGATACTGAAGTTATAGAAGTGAAATCTTTACCGCACCATTTATCTGCACAGGCAGCAGAATTGATTGCCCTGACATGGGCATGTACTTTAGCAAAGGGTAAATGTGTAAACATTTTTACTGATAGCCAGTATGCTTTCTCCACGGTACATGCGTTTGCACAACAGTGGAAAAAACGGGGAATGATAACATCTACTGGCAAACCTATAAATCATGCGCAGTTTATTTTAGATCTTTTAGAATCTATTCAGTTACCTCAGAAGGTTGCCATTTGCAAATGTGCAGCTCACACCAAGCAAAAAGATAGGATTTCAAAAGGTAATGCAAGAGCTGATACAGCTGCAAAACAAGCAGCTACAGAAGTATTTCTTTTAAATGAGGAATTACAACCCTCTGAAATTTTGAATCTGGATATCTTAAAAACAATGCAAACACTTACTATGCAAGCTGAAAAACAGCAATGGTTAAAGCAAGGAGCAGTCCTCGAAAATGGGCTATACATCTCTAAGGAAGGAAAACCAATACTACCCTCTAATTTGTTCCGCTATGCGGCATTGTTGAGCCATGGGCAGTGCCATGTCTCAACAGGGGGGGGGTGATACAGCTGGTGAACCAAGTGCTCACAACGTACAGATTTACAAAACTATTCTAAAAAATTTTGTTTAATGTGTCAGATTTGTAGCAAACACCATGCACAGGGGGCGATAAAGCCCAAGCAAGGGAGTTTTCCCACACCACCATATCTGTTTCACACTATCTGTATGGATTTCATAGAATTGAACAAATGACTTCAGAGAAGTAAATGACAAAAGGAGTGGTCCAAGGACTGATCCCTGAGCGACTACACTTGTGACTGACCTCTTCGTAGAGGTGGACTCCTCATTTCTAACTTCCTGGGTCCTGTCTGTGAGCCAGTTGGCTATCCACCAGGTGACATAAGAGTTTGTACCTAACCTCTTGAGTTTGTCAACAATGCCCAAGTGGGGTATTGTGTCAATTGCCTTGGCCAGGTCAAGGTAGGCAGTGTGAACCATTTTCCTTCATCCATTGCTTTGGTTGTCTTCCCAAAGAAGTCCACCAGGTAGAGTAGGCATGATCTGCCCTTGATGAAAACAAATTGGGTTGGGTCCACTGTCTGGAGGTTTACTATATCTCTGTTGATCATTTCCATGATAATTCTTTCCATAGCTTTACATATAAGATTAGTGAGACTTATGGGTCTGTAGTTTCTAGGGTCTGTAGATGGTCCACCTTTGTGCAGAGTGATGACTGTTGCTGCTCTCCATTGATGAGGCATGAAGCCTGACTGGAGGCTACAGTTAAATAGTAATTCCAAAGGCCCTGATAGGTCATGTTTCATGTTTTTTAGAAGGCATCCTGGGATATTGTCTGGGCCCAATGATGCAGTGTTCTTGGTCTTAGAGAGAGCATTAAGGACCTGTTCCCTAGTGATAGTAGGGGGAGTTGTATTTGATGGTTCCACCCTTATGATCAAACCTCACCAGCCCTGGCTAAATTCTACACTAAACTTGCCTGAATATGTATTATTGTTAAACTGTATTATGGTATCATTCATCACTACCTTGCAAAAATGTCAAGCATACAGCACAGAGTCAGGAGTGGAGCCTCAGACTGCATGAGCTGAGGGCCCCAGTACTCTACTCTATTAAATGATTGCAGGCTGGTGTGACCTAATCATCATGAATTACAGACTGATCAAAATCCACTCAGAGCACACATGTGCAACTGAATTCATAAACAACTTTACTAAGACATTCCTAATGAGATGTGCAGCTTCATCAGGCACTCGCTACTTATAGACCATTACTTAGCTAAAAGGTAGGAGAAAGAGAAACAACAATGGAAGTACTAGAATTATGTCAACGGAATCTTTAAGAAGTAAAACTGTGAAATGTTCAATAATAGTAAAAAAACAAACAAAAAAAAAACAAATAAGAGCACTTAATCTGTGAGACAATATTTTAGTGGCAAAAGACAGGCATTGTCAACTTTCAGCAGCCTCAAATATATTTATTTATTATTTATTTGTTTATTTATTTTCATTTGTTTACCAGGAAATTCCAACTGGACACAGGTCCCTTTTCAGTGGAGGCCCGGGGTGAAAAGCTCCACAGAACAATAAATGAGCAGCAGAGTACATGAAGAACAATTTAATATACATACAATAGCAAATAATACATACTGCAGCAAACATTAGCTATACATAAAATATGAAACATAGTAATGAACAGATATACCAATATCTAGCTAGAGGCTAGGAATAAAGGTAGGATGTATATACAGATAGTACTAAGCTCAAATGGATACTGTTCTAAACTCATATACCTAAATCTTATATACAAATATTGGACTAAACTCAAGCAGATATGAAGCAGATGCTCCACACGAAGGTGAAACAAGCTAGAAGGGCTAATGGGATGGAAGGGGAAGATAAAGGAATAAGAGAGGAGACTGAGTGGGTAGTACATGTAGTAGTGAGAGGAAGCTAGGTGTAAGTCAGTTGGATATGCATTTGGAGTTGAGATGAAGTGAGGTAGTTAAGCATGCTATGACAAGTCTGAGAGAATGTGTGAGGAGGAATGAGGAAGGTAAAGGGTGAGCCAGAACCCGCAGAGGAAGGAATGCAATGAGCAGGTGGTGTGAGGCAGGGTGGCTAGAGGAGGGGAGAAGAAGGGGAGGTAAAAAGGAGGATTACTAGTTGGGATGGGTGCATGGGCATAACCAGAGACTTTTTAAGTGAGTTTTTACTGCAGTCTTGAAGTGATTATTTTTCCAAAACAAAATTTCAAAATTGCAATTCCAAAACAAGTTCATTTGGAACCATTACCTCAACTTTGCTGTGATGCATTCCTAATTCTTTTTGTGCTGACAGAATAATAGAATCCTTGGGGGATTCTGTAGTGTGATACCTCCTTTTTTCCCAAAGCCTTCCAGCAGTTCTGCCCTGTTCATTGAGGAACCCCTCAGTTCCTAGGGTCTCAAAAAGATAATCAATGTAATGGTAGATTTTTGTGTCCTTAGGAAAGAACGCTTTCAGCTTAGGATAGAAACTGGCATCTTAAAACTTCTTGGCCTACAACATGTTTATTTCATGTTACAGTAGTTTGCTTACCTTTGTTAACATACTGGAAAATCATTAACCTAGAGAAGATTCTGGTATTGAAATGCCATTTTTTTAACCTAGGCTTTATGGAACACACTTTCCTTCACTTTAAAGACTAAAAAACAAAATGTCATATATTAAGGTTTACTTTGCACTAGGGGTTCACAAACACTATATATAATACATTTAAAAAGGTTGTTTTTAAAAGAAAAATGCATGGAAACTGAACTAAAGTATGTTATATCTGTATCAAATTAAGAACCGTAAGAACATTAGAAAATGTAAGTAATCATTTAAAAGATAAAGATAAAAGAAGTTGCATTATACTTGATTTTTCAGTAAATTGTAGTATGTAAAAGAAAATTGGTACATTTGTGTAAAAGTTGCATGTTCTATTGTGAAATGTATTGCAGTTTAAAAAGGAAGCTAATCCATTCTTAATAAGTTTGTACACTATTGTAACATTGATGCTTTTTTGGAGATGCTGACATAGGTCAAAAGGTTATTTCCTTATTTGAACTCTGGCTTGCTAAATCTTTCCCTCCCTCTTGGACAGGCAACTGTGGAAACAAGAATATTTCTTCTTTTTTTTTTTTCAAATAAAATTTTTATTTCATTTTCATAAGAACAGCTGAGATTTCTGCTTATTATAAACAAAAAAGTTAGTATCTGAAATATACAAGATAACAACTAAGTTGCTTAAGGACTAATTTACACAAAACTAGTATTATAGCACAAGGTTGCTACCAATTCACAACAATTCGGAAAACACATTCTCTTAAACATCATATGTTAATAACAATGGAATTAAAATAAACTTGATGTATGGCAGAAACGTGAAAAGAATTCTTAGTACTGTACTATGTCCATCAATGAAAACTAATTACACTATTTACACATATATACACTGGGTTGTCACTCATTAAATTATAATGCACTTGAATATTTAGCTAAATGAGAACCATGTTTATGATCCTTGAAATATCTAGTAGATCATACCTTATCTTTAAAAAAAAAAAATTTATGTTGCATCCTGCCACTGAATATGTTCTTATGGAAGGATTATCTATGAGTTAATTTAATGGAAATGTAGAGTGTAGCATTATGTATTAGTTTATCTTTAGTATTAGGATAAAATTTCAATAAGGATTCCCCAATACTTCCTAAAATAGGACAGTTTCTTTTTGCTTACAGTTTTTAGTTTGTTGGCCAATACATATTTGACAGCTACATTTTTAAATTCTGTCCATGAAATTTTTTCTCTACTAAGCCAGTTAAGAGCGATAGAGAATTTAATCAGTGCACTTATCATTACTATGAGATGTTTGGACTCTAATGTATAAGAATTAGGGAATATGTTTAGGATTGCCATTTCCCATGAGAGGGTGGATTTCATATAGCCTGATTTCTCCAATTTTACTCTCAGAGAACACCAGAGTTTATGGACAGTTTTGCAAGACCAGAAAATATGAAGAGTGTCCACAATTGTGTTGGGACAGAAGGGGCAGAAAGGCAAGGAATTGGGGTTGATTTTATTTAGAAAAGATGGTGTATGGTAGGCATTAGTATTGATCATAATTTGGGTATAAATTAGTTTTTTATAGGGTGTGAGTTTTGTGGTTATATCTATTGCTGCTATTTTTTGCTCATCTGTTATATTTACATTTTTGGACATCCAGTAATTTGAGTATAATATTTCATTTTGATATTTGTATTGCTTGATTAGTTTATATGTGTTTGAAAGCATTTTAGTTTTTTGTAGTAAACAGGAGATAGTTTGTTGATAAAGCTGAAGTTCTTGTTGATTTACGTTGATTCCTGAGGTTTTTAAGTTAACTAGATATCTTATTTGTTTGATTATCAGGCGATATTTTTTGTTTGCCTCAAGATGTTCAATTACAAAGTCTAAGGGTTTGTCTTTTATTTGATAAAAGTCCCATATTGTACATTTTTTAATAATTGGATAATTTTCTAGATTTAGCATATTGTTATTTAACTTGATTTCAGGATTCTTATGTATTGGTTGTGCCATAATTAGGGAATTTCTTATATTTAGCGTAGAAAAAAGATATTAAAAGCTTATAACTTTGTTGATTATTATCGGATGAATATTGAGGTTTCTTAAACTTTTACTACTAAGAAAAGGAATAGCTTTTGGATTGACATTAAAAGTGGTCAAGTATTGGTAATAAATTTTTATCCAAAGAGGGAACCAAGATGTATCATGTAGGTCATAGTGTATTAGGCGAATTATATGGTTAGTGTTAATAATATAGTAGTATGTCTGGAAATCAGGTAGATTCAGGCCACCTTTTCCTTTAGGTAATTCAAGTTTTTTGTAACTAATTCTTACATTCTTTGGATGCCACATGAATTTACTTAACGTTGTTTCCATTTTGGCAAAGAATTTGTTAGTCATGAATTGACTAATGGCTTGAAATTGATACAGGATTTTTGGAAGTATATTCATTTTTATGATTGATGCCTTGGAGAGGAGAGAGAGGTTTAATTTTTCCCATCTCGTCAGGTCTTTTATAATTTTTGTCCAGACCGCGTATAGATTTTCCTTTTGAATTTCCTTTTGTGGGTGCATATATGTGACATCTAGATATTTGAGTAAGAATTCTATTTTAACTTTAGTTTCTGGAAAGAAGATCTCCTTGTGACTTAGAGGATTTAATGGAAACATTTTTGATTTATTTTTGTTCATAGCATAGTTGGATACTGCTGAGAATTTGTCAATGGAGTTTAAAATTTTTATCAAATCAGTAGAGGGATATTGAAAATAGATTTTGAGGTCATCAGCGTAAGCTGTATATTTGGTTAATACCTTTGAAATATAAACAGAGTGGTTAAATGTTTTTTGACTTAATTTTAGGAGGAGAGCTTCTAAGTAGAGCTAGAGCTTTAAAAGAATGAATAATTGAACATAAGTCCGAAATGAGAAGAAATATATCCTCGAATGCCTTAGTACAACATAGGACAGAGAATTTTTGAATTGAAAGAGTTACAGCAGTTCAGTTATTGGACCTGATTGCTGGAGCATACAAATGGGGCAGACTTCAACCTTTGTTCAATCGCTTATAAGAACACTGAAAATGTGTTCTGATACTAAAAGTACAGTTTATCTCATTATTTAAAATGTTTAATGTTAATTTAGCTAATAGAAAATGTTTTCCTAACATTACTTATCTGTTTATTTTCAACTCCTTGTGGAAATTCCTTACAGTTTTCTTATTTATTTCTAAAAGAAAACCTTTAATGTATCTATTTCAACTAAAGAATTGTGTTACTCATTTTTAAATACTTAATAAATAAATAATAACAAATAATCCCAAATTAGAAGATACTGCTGAATTTATTTTAGTGCTTTTGTCTTGTACCAGAGCAAGACTTCATCAGAATAGATATTATGCAAAATGACCTAGCTTTATAAAAAAGCATCCAATCACATGATAAAAAAAAACATCCGATCACATAATAAAAACATTCCACTTACATTAATTGAAACCACGTTATATATTACAAATCTGGTCCTGTTTCAGCCTTAAAATATTACTGATACATTTTCATTTAATCCCAAGCTTCTGTCAGATTCCAGTTTTAAGTGCCAATATAATTCCTTAATTAATAACTTATTTTTCCAGTCATCCCTTATCTCATCTGGGTGAACTTTCTCCAAAACAAAGAATCTAAATATATTAAAATTAGGGCATACCATACTGTGTTTTGCCAAAGTGTTCAAAGTATTTTTTTTTTGGACTAGTACAGATATGTTGGTATATACACTTTTTCAAAGCCTTATTGGTTTTCCCAGTATAAAATTCTGGGCATGACAGTCACATTGGCACATCATTACACCAACTATGTTTCAGTTAAAATGTCGTAGGGAGTAATGTGTCACACTATTCTTTCCTATTAACTGCCCATATTCAAGTATTTATATTGTTTACATGTCCCACATTTAAACATGCCCAGTTGCTTATTTTGATGTACATTTGTATTTTGTGTTCTAGGCCAGTATGCATAGTCAGTTATGCAAATGTGTTGAGGCTATTTTCTGGGTTCATAGACAAGAGCAGTTGACTTGCGATTCATAAATGCAATTTACACAAACCTGCAATGACCACAAATGTGGGTATGCAAATGTTGAAAGAATGAGATGGAAATGAGGAGTAATGTAAATCTTCATATGCTAATGAAGTATGATTTACACCATTCCTGATTCATAGTCAGATTTTCCTACTTTTCCAACACTAGTCTCAGATGCACTATATAAAAAGAATCCTTGCCAAAACTATCATAGTTGCAATTGGTGAAAATGTTATCATTTGCTGTGAGCTTTGCTATTTCTAGATCTGATTTACTTGTCTTGGCAGGGCCAAAACTGCTTTCACTCAGTGGCACTCACTGGCCTTAAAGGTAAAAATATAAGCAAAGGATTATTCATTATAATTTTGTTAATCAGGAAATCCTTGTAGGTTTAGAGTAGACAGGGACATTATAAAGGTCTTATGTATGACCCCATAAGGGCACTGAAGTAATGGGTGAACTTTCTATCCCTGGGGACACAAAGCTATGTATAGCTCTCACTATACTTGTTACATGAACCTTCCAGAGACAGAGTGGGGACACGTTGGGTATCTCACAGGCTTCTTTCTAAAGGATAGCAGTTCCTGGATGTACTCTTGGCATGTATGGATCAGTAAATCTATTTCCCAGTGTCACTTCAGGACCAAGCCGGGATATGAGCTGCAGCCATGGCTCATGACTCAATGAGAATCCGAGTAGATCTGTGGAGCAAACATATAACACATCCCTGTTCCAGACCTGTATTACCATTGAGAGGGTCTTTGGCCTCCTGAAGAGCCATTTCAGGTGCCTGGATGAGATTGGGGGTGCCCTTCAGTATGACCCAGCTACTGCATGCAGGATATTTACTGCACATTATATTCTGCATAACATGAATAAGAGACAGTTTGGTGGTGAAGTGACCCATGCTGTAACTGCAGCTTCAAGTTCTAGCCCCACTATGACTAACGATGACCAGCTGGCAGCAGTAGTAAGTGGTCCCATGCAACAGGCTCGTGTATGACATGTGGATACACAGGTAAAGATCTGGCATCTGGTCCAGAACTATGGACCATCCCATTCAGGTTAGTGTTTCCTTTACTGTTAAAAACACAGAGTATAATTAATGCATGCAGTGATATCTGTGAGCTCTAGCATGTGGTGCATGGTCTGCTGTCACTGCCATCTGAATTCTCTCTAATCTTAAAATATTTTTTATTATCTGTTAAAGTAATACTCATGTTGTTGCAGTGTCTGAGTGCTCACTGATTCCTGTTTAGAGATGTCAAAAGGCAATAAATAGAAAATAATTCACATTTTTGTCTACTGTCATGAATAAGTTCTGCTTTAATGATTACTTAATTATACAAATGTATGCATTGCAAATGTAAGGAAAATTACTTAGACTGTTTTTTTATATATTCTGTTTCATCTTTTTTTATCTGTTAAAACTAATATTCCTGTTTATGGCATGCCTGAGTGCTTGCTGATTCCTGTTCAGTGATGCTGAATGGCATCAAATAGAAAGGAATTCACATTTTGTTTGCTTTCTTGAATAACTTCTGCTTTAATGATTACTTGATTATACAAAATTGTCAACAGTGAAATATTTCTTGAATTAACGCATTGTAAATGTTTATAATGCTTTATTTATATATGCCATTTCTTCTTAAGTTATTTTATGCTGTCATACACAATAAATTATGACTTCAGAAACTATCACCATTTGTGCAGTTAAAAGGGTAAAGTGGCAAAAGTGCAATTTACATACAGGATATTCATTTTAATGTCTCCTTACCTTATGATATATTTCTCCTGAAAATGTTTGCTTGTTACTATTTTGATGTTCTAGGTACTTGCCACCTGTAGGAATGGTAATACATGTAGCATTACTTTTTGTCTAATGTTCATTCATGGTGTACATACTAGCTTTACAAGGATGAAATGCATACACTTGCAAACTTCCCACCCTAAACCCCACTACAGTTAAATAGACACAGTAGTTCAAGATCAAATGAGTCTTTCACATCTCCTATTAATAGGCTAGGGAATGATGCAACTGATTTAGAGGAGAACTGTAAAGTGAGTTTGTCTGATGTTGTGGCCGACTTGATGCAGGTTATCCTGCTGTCACTGACCTGACACTGCTGCGTGACCATGATCGTGACCTTGAATATGGGGTTCTGCTAGGTGAAGATGAATGTTGACGTGGCCTATATGAACTGTGTTGTTTGTGTTCACTTTGACTACTAATATTACTGTCCTGAGATGCATGTGATCTCCCCCACATATCCTGACAGTACCCCATCCTCTGCCCCTTACAAGACAGACTTCAGCTTGAATCTGGTATGTCCTAACTAGTGTATGAATGGAGGCAGCCTGTACCTTTCAACTGTACAGATTTTCACATAATGTCCAGTTTATTGCTTCATATTTGTAGTCTGTTCCTCATAAAATTGTGGTTGTCTGGCAAATTATTGGCAAGTCATTAAGGAATGAAGTTCAGAAAATAATGACAGACATTTAAGATTCAGACTTCATATCCTTCAAAAAATTAATTCTAAGGCAAAACCTGTTATTCTATCAACTTTTGAAGTTTGTAAGAGCAATATTTAAAAATTGTCCCTATTTTTGAGTCTTTGTCCCCCCATTATTTATGGCTTTGTCCAGATTTCTTGCTGTAAGACGTTGAGAGTTATAGCAGCCACTGATGCTTGGTGTGCCACCATACTACGCGTAAGTGTGATCATGGCATTATCCCTATACTCTGCCATTTCGAAGTAGTGTTGGAAATCATCATGCATACCGTGGAGTACAGTAACCATTTACAGCTGACTCTTTGTGACAGTGTTCTGAGCCCTAACAATGTTATATCACATTTCTTACCGGGCAATCAGTGCTTTGCATGTTTCCTGGGGTAGCTGTAAGAATTTTCTGCACCTGGCTCCCCTTTGTAAAGGTGTCACTGTAGATACTGTTTCCTTTGAATGTCTGTCATCATTCCCATTCTGCTCCTCTGAATTGGGAGATACTAGTGTAGAGGGTGCAGGGGTGTTCCTCCTGTACAACCGTGAATGGTATGTCAACTTGTGTTGACATTGTGTTACATCACTGACGCATTGTAGGGTGAGACATCCTGCCATTAAACATGGGGACTGCCTGCCACTTTGTTCAGTCTACCTCCAAAATATAACTATGTTAACAGCAGCAGCAGCAACACACATTCTGCAGCTGACATCATCCAGATTTAGTGGTACAGCTAAACTGTTTGAAATTGACCTATAAAAATTATTTGAAAACATTAATAATAATGCAACAGCATACAGCATAGTATGCATACAAGGGGGGTGAGTGGGACCCTTACCATGCACACCACTTTCATTTCTATTCTTGCTGATGTACAAGCTTCACCTAATAATAATTAATTGTGACGTTTAATTACAGTGTTCCTTGTCAGCATTCAGTTCTGTCTATATATAAATGTGTTCTACTAAATTCAAATCAACTTTCATCCTATAAACCCTGAGAACACTTCTGTCTATGCAGAACTGTTCACAGAACCCCTGTGCAAGCATGTTAATAGTTGTATAGAGACAGCTGTACCCACCAGGAAGAAGTACAGAACTAATTCAAAAAACAAGTCACCCTGGTGGAATCACAAAATCAAGCATCTTCTTTTGAAAACTGTTTTGCAGCAACACAGTCAGAAAGAAAACATTACTGAAAATCACTGCTTTTATTTTACATTTAAGGACATACTTTTTAACTGTTATAATGAAAGCCAGTTCCAAATCATGATTGCCTAAGTGCAATTAGGTTTTACATTTTTAATTGCATTAGTTTTAGCCTTGTGTTTACATGAGACTGCTTATAGGAATGATACCGTTTATAACTGAGCATAAATTGAGAACCATGTTAGGATAATCCTATGGGCTAGGCTTGTAAAGGCTCCAGGGCCATTAGCCCAGTACACACCTATGAACCTATGGATGTATAACAGGAGGAAGAAAATCATGGCAAAAATTGAGAGGAGCACTCTCATTAAACTAAAGAAACAACTCAGAGGACAAATAAAGTCTACCAAAGCCAAATCTGAGGTATGTTTGGCCTCCCAGGCCACGGACAACCATAAAGCATTCTTTAGCTATGTCTGCAACTTCAAAAGCAATACACAATTGTGTTCAGAGCTCATTGTAAATGTAGCCATCTCTACTGAGCCAGAAGATATAGTAAACCTCCTGACTGATAAATTCAGCTCCAACTTTACTCCTCTCTCTCCCTCAACCTTCTCTCAGGAAATATCAAATATAACTCCCTCTAATATCACATGGGACCAGGTCCTTAATGCTCTCTCTAAGACCAAGAACACTGCATCAATAGGCCCAGACAATATCCCAGGATGCCTTTGAAATAGCATTAAACATGACCTATCAGGGCCTCTGGACTTACTGTTTAACTGTAGTCTGCAAACAGGCTCCGTGCTTCATGAATGGAGAAAAGAACAGTCATCGCTCTGCACGAAGGTGGGCCATCTACAGACTCTCGAAACAACAGACCCATAAGTCTCACTAGTCTTATATGTAAAGCCATGGAAAGAATTATCATGGAGATGATCAACAGAGATATAGTAAACCTCCAGACACTGGACCCAACCCAGTTTGGTTTTATAAAGGGAAAATCATGCCTACTCAACCTGGTGGACTTCTTTGAGAAGGTTACCAAAGCAATGGATGAGGGCAAAATCATTCAAACTGCCTACCTTGACCTGGCCAAGACATTTGACACAATACCCCACTTGGGCATTGTTGACAAACTCAAGAGGTTAGGTACAAACCCGTATGTCACTCATTGCATAGCCAACTGGCTCACACACAGGACCCAGGAAGTTAGAATTGGGGAGTCCACCTCTACAAAGAGGCCAGTCGCAAGTGGAGTCCCTCAGGGATCAGTCCTTGGACCACTCCTTTTTGACATTTACATCTCAGAAGTCAAGGCCAATGTCAGTGGTCTCTGGCTGACTAAATTTGCAGATGACTGCAAATTAGGAGCTATCACTGAATCTCACACTGACACAAATGTTCTCCCGGAGGGGCTGACACCGACAAACAACAGGTGTCAGAGTCATGGACTAAAACTAAATGCCAAGACGTCATCCATCCCTGGTAACTATCATATTGACAACACACCCCTTAGAGCTGACCCAGTAGTCAGGGACTTAGGGACACACATAGACAGTAATCTAGCCTTTGATTATCACATGTCTACAGTGGTGAGGAAATCATTCTATATTGCACAACTTATAAACAAAGGTATGGCATCTAAGTCCAAGGAGGTCATTGTTCCACTGTATTCGGCATTCATCAGACCTATCGTTGAGTACAATGCCCCCTTTGTTATGTACTTAATCAGGCATATCCAAAAACTGGAATGTCCACAGAGGTTTCTCACTAAAAAAATACAGGACATAAGTAATATCTCCTATGCAGACCGCCTCAAAGCCCTATCCCTGTATTCTGTCTCCTACAGGCTTTTGAGGAGAGATCTATGCCTGGCATACAGGGCATTGTTAGACCCCACTCTGATGGACCTCCTGCATATCCACAAAACAAACAGCACCTGAATTACCCATTGTAAAGACTTAAACCTTGCCTGTGATATAAATAGGACCTGCTGGAGAAATAGGTATGCATCCAAGAGACTACCCTGTGTATGAAACAGGCTTCCTATCCACGTGAAGCAGAGTTCCTCCCTAATCCAATTCAAGTGCAACTTGGACAATTGGATGGGAAACCAGAAATTCATCCCTGGTTTGGCACCTATGTCCCTAATGGACTCAGGTAACCTGTAAATGGTTCATCTCTCAGGCTCATGCTTACACTTATCAAGGGTATCAGAACTCATCAGAGATTTGGGATGCATGGCTAGGTTTAAAAAGGCTCTTATAGGTATTAGCCTAGTAAACACCTATAAACCTATGAACCTATGAGCATGAGTGTTGCTGCTGCAGTATTTGGTAAGATGGAGCATTGTCCACACCACTTCTAATTATTCCTGTTCCACCATAGTCAGTGTCATAGTCATCCCCATGGATGGACAGAAGGTATTCATCATCTGGTTTTAACTTAATAAGATTTGGAGGCCACCCTGTAGTGATACAGGAAATTGCATTCTGCCTGGCCATGCTTCTAGCATGTGCTACCATATCATTTGCCCTTCTTGCACTGTACCAATGCTTGATTTCTGCCTTCAACACTGCACTGATTTCAACAACTACTTGACCCCAGGTCGTTATTCTTGACTTGTCTGGATACCCATTTACCAAAAAGAAGTTTCCCAAATGTCCTAAGTGCTGCCATAAGGACACATGTTTCCACATGGCTAAAGTTATCCTTTTTGTGCCTTGATTCCTTATTTTTCATCAGTATTATGTGTGAAAAACAAACAAAAATAAAATAAAGGGCTACAGTCAGAAAGTGTGACAGTAATGTGTGGAAATTGAGATTTTACACAAAACACTGGCCAACTCTTCCTGCCACCCACTAACTGTTACTTAACACAAACCAATATAATTACCTAATTGAAATCTCAATAAAGCCCTGTGAAATTGTAATATGTTACCTAGGGCTCATTCAGGTCATGAATGCAATCACATTTGTTACAAAAGCATCCTTTCCCTATCCTCTACCGTTGTCACTGTGAGGATAGGAGGCCAGCACAAAGCAAAGAATTGTTTATTAGAGTGTTTCAAGTTAACACCTGAAGCTTATATAAAAAAAGTTTTGTGACCATAGACACAAAGCAGATGAAAGTGTGTGCGATTATATTGCTGAGTTAAGCACTTATTTTCATAGGTGGGTGAGTGAGTATCAGGTCACCATTTTGAAGGGCTTGCAGACCTCTTGGTGAGGGAACAAGCCCTCAGCACTTTGAGGACACGAGAATCTGGTTGGTAGATAGGGAATGCAACACTCCAGATGAGCTGAGGAAAAATAGGGGATCCTTACTTAGCAAGCCGAACGTCGCTGCACAAGAACGGGATACCCAGTGCTGCATATGGATATGAGAGAACCCATGGTGGGGAGCACTTGTTCAGAACTCGTTGTAAGTACTAAATAAGCTACAAATTACTACAGCCGTCAACTTTCCTTACTTGTCTAGAGGAAAACAGTTTTTAGTACTTAATAAATAAGCACCTACCCAGGCATGTCTAAGGGTCAGCTCTCTGTGTTTTCTCCTATCTACCTGATGAATCTGGGCATCTTGGGGCAATGCAGCAATTGCATCATGTACATAGACAATCCTCTCCTCCTACCACCCAACACTACAGCCTGTGAGAGATGCACTTATATAGCCAAACTGGAAGCAAAGCTCTCTTCACCCAAGACTGGACTAGACAGTCAAGAGGAGAAGGTAAACACTTGCACCATACCACCCTCATCACATAGTCCCTCAAAACCTACAGCTCCAAAACAAACACATAGCAACACAAAATACACACCTACATTCACAGAGGCTCTCAATAAAAATCTGCTCAAGCAACAGAGACCTCCAAAGCAGAAACACATGCAACCATCACCCCCCAACACAACCCAAATGACACATAGCCCACAAATTCAGTGTGCCACTCAACCACAGCCCATAAGGCATAACAACGTACCCAACACTCTAGTCATAGGTGACTCCATAGTCAGGCACACTGATGTTCCACTCACCAGGCTAAACAAGGAGAAAGCTACTGTAAGCTGCCTGTTGGGTGCCAAGATCCACCACATAACGCACATACTTAGGTCACTCCACAACAAGTAGAAGTATTACTCTGTCATTGTCCATGTTGGTGTGAATGACCTGAGACATACCTCCCTGGACTACATGAAGAGAGACATGGAGGAGCTCTCCGATCTTGTAGCCCAGGTAGGTATGACCCTAGCCCTGAGTATCATCCTGCCATCACCCATAATGATACCACAGTACAAGGACAAAATGATTGAATTCAACAATTGGCTAAGCTTCTGGTGTCATTCTAAGGGGATCCAGTACCTGTCTGCCTAGGATGACATGATCGACAGACCATGATGCTTTGCCAGAGATGGCCTGCACCTGTCGCCCCTGGGATCCCGGATACTGGCTAAGGCTCTTGCCACCCCTATAGTGCCTTTTTTAGGCAAGGTTCAAATGACAAATTCACCACCGCAACAGGTACAAGCAAGCAAAATCTGAGGGTAATGCATTGTCTAAACCTCAAAATGCATTCACCCGAGACACTCCTTAAAATGGAGAACATCGACATCTGTGCAGTGACAGAGACAAGGTTCAAGGCTCCAGAGAGCACCCCTGCATTACCAAGCCATAATTCATACCACACCTTTCGGACACCTAACCTGGACTGAAACACTAAAGGTGGAGGCATGTCTATATTCATTAAGGATATCCACACCTCCAGGCTAGTTGCTCAGCATAATGCATCCGAGATTATCCAAGTGCAACTAACTCTGGGCAAGACTGCAATCCAGACTGTAACTTGCTACAGATCCCCCACCATGCCCCAGGATTCCGACTCCTCATTTCTTGATACACTGGAAAATATTAGGGTACAACCCAACACCCTAATAATGGGCGATTTCAACTACGCCACCATTAACTGGGAAAACTACTCATGTACCAACTCTTTTGCTGAATGTTTTCTGGAATTAAAAAATTCCAAAGCCTTGGATCAACTAATCCACACCCCCACCAGGGGCAGCAATATCCTAGACCTGGTCATTACCAACCTGGGCGAACGGTGTTCCACACCAGAGGTCAATTACTTGTTGGTCAGATCCGACCACAAGCTAATCAGCCTAGACATCAACATCCCACCCCCCATTAGGGAAACCACCATAAAAAATTTCTACAAAGCCAACTTCACGCTTCTTAAGACAGAAGTGGCAACTTCACAACACCCATGCAGACAGACAATAGAGGTATGACTGCTGAATCCTATGGGTTCCTATTAGAATGACGAAAATGCATTTTGTCGAATGCATTTTCATTGACACCTAAAGAGTGAACAGGCAAAACAGTGAAGCGGCTGTTCAGCAAATTCTTTCACTGGGAAAGAAGTCACTTGACCGCTTCGTTGCTTTGCTGTGTTCTGCAGTGTAGTGTGGTCTCAGGGATTCCCTTGTCTGGTATAGCTCCCGAGCATGAATGTGCAACAGTTACTGACATTAGGGTTAGGGTGCGGGTTAAGGTAAGTGCATATGTATGAAAGTGTTTACTGTTTTTTTTTTTTTTTTTGCGTTAGATGTGTTTTCGGCTGTTTACTTTTGTTTTGGGGGGTAGAATTAGGGTTAAGGTAAGTGTGTATGTATTTGGAACTGTTTGCTGCGTTTTTTTGTTTTTGGTTGGAACAGCAGTTTCTTTCCCTCGGAAAGAAATCGCTGTTCTGAGGTGTCGAGATTTTCAGCTTGCACTAAAAAAGGGTTGATGAAACATTGTTTGCTGTTTTAAGCATTCAATGTTTTAATATAGACCCGAATCGTACAGAAAAGCACTTTATAAGCACTTACATGAGTGCATGGATCGTGCTATCCCTAACAGAACTAAGATGCTATCCTCCAAAAAAGGGAAGACAATCTGGTGGTCCCCTGCCATAAATAAACTCTACAACAGAAGAAAGAAACTTGCAAAAAAGAGTAAAATCCCATGACTGGAAGAACTCCCTGGTCAGACTCAGTAAGAAGCTGAGATCCCTCATAAAATCCTCCAAAGCTAGTTATGAAAACAAAATCACCACTGATTCTAAAGACAACCACAAAGCATTCTATAGTTATGTCAGGAATCTCAATGGCAACACTCAGATCTGCTCCGAGTTACAGCACAATGGCACTAAATATACAGAACCAAATGATATTGCCAACATCCTGGCAGATAGGTTCAGTGCTAACTTTATCCCCCACCCCCTAAAGGGCCCATCTCTATACCAGAAGAATGCAAAGTTCCTTTAATTATGGCTGCACAGGTAAAAAACACACTCTCCAAAGCCAAGAACACAGCATCCATTGGACCTGACAACATCCCAGGCTGCATTCTACATGAACTACAGAATGAACTGGCACTCCACCAAAGCACCATGTTCAATCATAGCCTCACCTCAGGCTTTGTGCCCAATGAATGGTGGACAGCAACAGTTATCCCACTCCACAATGGGGGAGTCACCACAGACCCCGGGAATTGCTGCCCCATTAGCCTAATGAGCCTGGTCTGCAAGGCCATGGAACGTATCATCATGGAACCTATAAACAAAGACATTGGTAATCTCCAAACTCTGGACCCCACCCAATTTGGGTTTGTAAAAGGCAGATCATGTCTCCTAAACCTGATTGACTTCTTTGAAGCAGTCACCAAAGCCGTAGATGAGGGTAAGGTGGTTCACACAGCCTATCTAGATCTCGCCAAGGCTTTTGACACCATCCCCCACTCTGGAATTATCGAGAAACTCACTAAACTAGGTATAAATCTCTATGTCACAAGATGGGTTGCCAACTGGCTCACTGACAGAACCCACAGTGTGAAAGTAGCAGACTCCAAATCTGACTTCAGACCAGTGACAAGTGGAGTACCGCAGGGTTCAGTCCTGGGTCCTCTCCTGTTTGGTATCTACTTTTCTGAAGTACAGGCTAATGCAGAAAGTCTTTGGCTAATGAAGTTTGCAGATGACTGCAAACTAGGAGCCATAATTGAAACTCCTAATGATGTGGATATCCTACAAAAGGGCCTCACTGACACAGATGCCTGGTGTCAAAGCCATAGCCACAAGCTCAATGCCAAAAAGTGCATTGTCATCCCCCTTTGGTAAAAATTCTGTACCCATGAGCTACCACATAGGTGGTAGTCTACTTAACACTGAAAGTGTGATAAGAGACCTTGGGACACAGGTGGACAGTAGTCTCTCCTTTGATAATCACATCGCCACAGTAGTCAGGAAATCCTTCTATGTGGCACACCTCATCACAAAAGGTTTCTCATCCAGGAAAAAAGAGGTCATTGTTCCCCTCTACTCATCACTCATTAGACCCATTATAGAGTACAATGCCCCTTTTGGTATGTACCTCACAAGACATCTGCAACAACTGGAAAGGCCACAGAAATACCTCACAAAGAGGATTACTGGCCTCAAACAGCTGCCCTACACAGACCGTCTCAAAAAAACTCCAGCTTTACTCCATCACGTATCATCTATTCAGAGGCAATCTCTGCCTAATATACAAAGCTATGTCAAACCCAGAGCTGTTGGACATGCTCCACTTAAAGAAATCTTAATCCCTCCGAGCTACGTGCTCTAGGGACCTAAACCTTGTCACCACAATAAACAGAACATGCTGGAGGGATAGATTCCTGTCCCAGAGACTTCTTATACTCTGGAACAAACTACCTATCTATATCAAACAAAGCTCCTCATTAGCACTCTTCAAAAAAAAATCTTGATGATTGGATGGGAAATAGGAAATTCACCCCGGGATCACCTCTGTGGCTCTGCTCAACAGGGTCACAGGAAAATAATTTTCTTGGGTGGCGAAAGCCAGGGTACCTTTTTGGCTAGGCTTGTATAGGCCCTAGGGATGATAGCCTAGTACCTACCTATGAACCTATGAGTCTAAGCCACCCCAACAGAATCCAACAGCAACAGGGGAAGCCATTAGTTTAGGTACATGGCCAAAATCAGGGATTAAATGTTTTAAATGTAACTAAGGGGGCCATGTATTATATAGATGTCCATACAGGCAAGCTGGGGAAAAAAGGTAGGGGAGCCAGCAAGTGGGAATAATAGAATGCCAGCAGTGAGTTGTCTGGAGACAAGGGTACCAAGCTACCACAAGAGCTTATATCCTATCTTATCAGATGGGAGACAGACCACTGCTAAGAGAGACACAGCCTCTGACCTAACCATTGTGAAGCCTGCAATGGTTAAAGAGGAGCACTACTTGCTTGGTTGGTCTACTCCAGTCAGAGCTTTGGGAGGAACCCCATTCCAGATACATTTGGCTAAGGTTCACCTTGACTGGGAGGGTGGAAAAGTAAGCAAGCAAGTAGGTGTGCTTGAGGATATCCCTGCAGATGTCCTAAAAGGAATGATTTTGACATTATGTATTCAGTTACATGCAGTCAGGTTTGGAGACAGTCATTTGGGGCTGGTAGCCTGGGGGGACCCAGACAGACAGCACACTTGAAACCATGACTGGTGAGGTGTCTACTTCAAGGAGGGAGCTACCCTGTAGCAGTGAGACTGAAGGTGAGCCACAGCAACTGGTGGGTACTGATGTTCCCTTGGACAGGGTAACTGCAAGGATAGAGGTGAGTAGTAGTACCCAGGCTGACAGTGAGGCACTGCTGTCAGAGGATACCAGACTTCCTGTGGAAGGGGAGCTGGGAAGGGTTACAAAGAGAGAGTTGAGACAGGCTCAACTGTCAGACCCTACATTACAAGGCTTGAGGGAGGCAGCTAGGAGGTGCCTCATTCTCAAGGAAAAGGGGATTCCATATACTGGAACAAAGGGCTACTGCATAGAGAATGGACCCCTGAGGGTGGGCTAGAGGGTGAGAGAATACAGCAGTTGGTAGTGTCCAGAGACTACTGTCTGGCACTTCCAGCCAGAGCCCATGACATTCCCTTTGCAGGTCATATGGGTATAAAGTGTGCCAAGAGATATTTTATGCAGAACTTTTATTGGCCTTGGATTGCAAAGGATGTAACAGGGTACTGCATGACCTGTGTGCAGTGCCAAAAAGTAGGCAAGGCAGGAGACAAGGTCAAATCTCCTTTGTTGTCTTTGACTGTGATTGAGGAGCCATTTCAGAGGGTAGCTATGGATATTGTGGGTCCACTGAGTACCCCAAGTTCTACAGGGAAGAAGTATATCCTAGTGGTAGTAGATTATGATACCAGATACCCTAAGGCAGTGGATCTGTCCCCTATTGAGGCAGAAAAAGTGGCAAATAGTTTGTTAGAAATTTTCAGCAGGGTAGGTTTTCCAAAAGAAATACTGCCTGACAGAGGTGCCAATTTTACGTCAGACCTGCTGGCTTGTCTGTGGAAGCACTGTGGGGTGAAGCACCTAAAGACTACTCCCACTATCCCCAGACTAATGGTCTTGTGGAGAGGTTAAACTCTACACTAAAGACTATGCTATGGGCATTTGCAGACCAGTTTAAGAGAGAATGGGGCAAATATTTGCCCCATCTGCTGTTTTCATACAGAGAGGTACCCAGTAATCCAAAAGTTTTTCACCCTTTGAGTTGCTGTATGGGCATCGGGTGAGGGGACCTCTAGATTTGATTTGCAATGAGTTGGAGGGTGAGTGTGAATCCCACAAGGAGTCTGCTGTGGCATATGTCCTAAATCTCAGGACAAGGCTCAGGGAACTCATGGGCTTGGCCCATTAGAGACTGCCAGAAGCCCAACAGCAGAAAAAGATCTGGTATGACAGGAATGCTCGAGCCAGAGAGCATGATGTGGGGCTGCAGGTTATAGTTCTCATTCCTGTCAGACACAATAAGCTGCATGCAGCTTGGGAGGGTCCACTCAAAGTGGTAAGGAAGGTCAGTGATGTTAACTTATGGTAGAATTGCTAGCCAGGTGGCAGGGGCACAAATTATAAACATTAACACCATGAAACCGTACCATGCTAGGAAGGCTCTGGTGCTATGTATTTGGAGTAGAAGGCCAGAGGAGTCTGAGGGGGATCTACGGCTACAGAAACCCAGACAGCAAAATCCCAAATTACTATGGTGGAGCCTAGGGTTGCAGGCATATGATATGACAGTGCAGCACAGCAGTGGAGTTAGCATTGCCAGTGCAGATGGGCTCTCAAGACAGGGTATGGGGTAATATATTCCCAGGTAATCTCATTCCTCTCAAACGTTTTTCAAGTGGCACTTCAAAAACTAGTTGAGCCTTCAAAGGGGGAGAGGTGTGACAATAGGAGGTACTGCCATCACAGCTAGCTGGAATTTTGTAAATAATTATATGTCATTTGTGAATATCATAGCTTCATAGGTGTGTACTAGGCTAATGGCCTGGAGCCTTTACAAGCCTAGCCTATAGAAGTGCCCTGGTATCATGCCACCCAACGTTAGTTCCCAGTGCCTCTATCAAGTAGAGCCTGGAGCGATCCTCAGGGTGAACTTTCTATTTCCCATCCACTCATCGAGATTTCTCATGAAGAGGGCCAGTGAGGTGCTCTGCTTGACATGTATGGGAAGTCTATTCCAGAGCATGGGCAATCTCTGGGTTATGAACCTGGCTTTGTAAGTCAAGCAGAGATCACCTCTTAGTAGACGATATGAGACAGAGAATAGCTGGAATTTTTGCATCTACCCATGTACGACATGTGTTTAAGGCCTAGGATCCTCTTCATGAGGTACGTTTGTGGCCTTTCCAGCTGTTGCATGTGCTAGTGAGGTACATGCCAAATGGGGCAGTATACGCGATGACTGGCCTAATGAGGGAAGAGTAGAGAGAGAGATGATGACTTCTTTCTTCTTGGAGGCAAAACCCTTGGTAATGAGATATGCCACGTAGAAGGACTTTCTGACACAGCGGCAATGTGATGGTCGAAGGAGAGGTTGCTATCAACCTGTGTCCCCACATCTCTTATAATGCCTTCAGTGTTCAGTGGGCTCCCATTAATGTGGTAATTAGTGGGAACTGAGTTTTTCCTAAAGGGGACAACGACGCATTTTATGACATTAAGCTTAAGGCCATGGTTTTGACACCAGTTATTGGTCTCAGTGAGGCCTTTCTGTAGGATGTCTACATCACTTGGGGAGTTAACAATGGCTCCCAGCTTGCAGTTGTCTGTGAACGTGGTCAGCCAGAGTCCCTCCATGTTGGTCTGGACTTCTGAGAAGTAGATACCAAACAGGAGAGGACCCAGGACTGATCCCTGTGGGACTCCACTCATGACTGGTCGGCAGTCTGACTTGGAGTCCGGAGCTTTCACACTGTGGGTTCTATCTGTGAGCCAATTTGCAACCCACCTACTGATATAGAGGTTGATGCCTAGTTTGCTAAGGTTATCAATAATTCCTGAGTGGGGAATAGTATCAAAGGCCTTGGCCAGATCGAGGTAGGCTGTATGAACTGCCTTGCCCTCATCCACAGCACTGGTGACTGACTCAAACAAGTCAACCAGGTTGAGCAGGCATAATCTACCTTTCACAAAACCAAATTGCATGGGATCTAGAATTTAGATATTCCCTATGTTTGCTGTTTGTCTTTCGGCTTTTTCCCGGTAAGGGGTCACCACAGCGGAACTCTGGTCCGCTAATGATTGGCAGTAGATTTTTACGAAACACCGAGGTGCCAGCTCGATGCCCAACCTTCAACAAAGGCATGCCCATTTATGCACACATGTCTTTCAAACGCTACCCAACCGTGGGGAGGACATGCAGACTCCACACAGAAGGCACTCCCAAGCCACGTCGAGAATCGAACGGGAGAACCTCTTGCTGTGAGGTAACAACACTACCGCCATACCACAGCAGCATTCACTAATATCCTTGTTAATTAGGTCAATGATGATGCATTCCATAGCCTTACATATCAAGCTCATCAGGCTAATGGGGTGATAATTCCCAGGATCTGTAGTCGCTCCCTTTTATGGAGAGGGGTGACTGTAGCAGTGTGCCATTTGGTAAGGAAAAAGCCTAAGGTGAGGCTGTGATTGAACAGGACACACAGATGTGGTGCCAGTTCACTTTGTAGTTCATGTAGAACACATCCAGGGATATTTTCGGGTCCCATGGAAGCTGTATTCTTGGCCTTGGACAATGCAGCTTTAACCTGTGCTACAGTAATGCTGGGTGACTGGCATTCCTCCAGTGTTGTGATTGGTCCTTTAGGTGGGAGAGAGGGGTAAATTTGGCTCCTTTAGGGGGTAAAGTTACAAATGTATTAGAACTGTATGTCATGTGCATATCAAACTGATTTGTATATAATGTTTGTGTTGAAAAGGTGCTTGTGTTTGAAATGTATTCACAGTGTGCCTTACTGGAGACAACAGAAGTGCACATGCACTGTTGTAACTGTTTAACTGTATATGTTTAACAGAGGAAACTGGCAGACAAGAGGTTAACTTCAGTCCAGCAAACTTAAAAATATATCTGAAATTAAATCACTTTATGGGCTAGGCCATAAAAATGCTATCTCTCAGGTTTCAATGCAGCCAGAGACACAAAGTCTGCACTAGGAAGCTTTCTGTATTGTCTTTGGGGTGAACTAATTACTACTCTGGAGGCAGCAAAACTGTTTAAACAATGACCCCAGTGATTGCCAGAACAAAAAATAAAGTAATAAAATCACTGTGTTGCAGCCAGAACTCTCCAAGACTTTCCACAGGTTTCAAACATTTTATTAAAACATAAAAATATTTAAAAAATATTCATTAAGCACTTCCATCCTCTCAGAACGGGGACTTCATCAGACTACATGCCTTTTGTTAAATCCTACATTTATAGCCCAATGTATTAATGACATCACAACCACATGAAGTATATTTAAAGACACAATCCCTGTATTTAAACAATAGCTTAAGAAACACTTGGAGACATCTGCACCATATTAAATACACTTAACATAATCCTTCCTACTTGATGAAAATTTTAACAAGTGTTTCTTTATAAAACATTTGAAACCTGTGGAAAGTTGTGGAGAGTTCTGACTGCAACACAGTGATTTTATTACATTATTTTTTTACTCTGGAAGCATGGCTATATGACATTGTTTTATAACTTCCAGAAACTGCCACAGATCTAAGCAAAAGCCCTTGTGTGTGTAGTTTTACACATAGCAATGGGGGTTTGCATGGGAACTAGAAGTCAGATGACCTGAAGTGATGCCATTCTGCAAGCTATCCCAGAGGTAATATTTTAGATATTATTTTGAGAAGTCTCATAGTGAGATTGAGCATTCTGCATTTTATCTTGGGCCTGACAACAAGAAGGACCATTCACCACATCATCTGCCTTGCTCAATTAAGTAAGTAGGGAATACTGATTATCTTATATTTAGCAAGGAACATAATGAAGCTTAGTTTGGATATTGTTTTTCTTTATTTGTTTGAACCTGTCCTTCAATGTTATTTTAAATATTTCCTGTGATTTTAACTCTGATGTCACCGTGAATATATACTTGGTATTTTCTTGTTCTTTTATTATTTATTATTAAATATATTTAAAGTTTCATTGTGGCTGATCTTTGTAGAGATATTTAAGTTCTGAGAGCATTTGTATATTTGTTTGGTGACACCGTGTGGGCCACTCATAATAGCCTTGCACTTGCTCAAACTACCATTTGCATTAATATTAATTTAACTCAGTATATTGGGTACCCATGTAAGGGCCTTAAGGTAGCTGTCAGGAGTGTCTGGTGGCAGTTGTAACTACCTTATAGTCTGGGCAAGAAGGGGGAATAGTTAATAAACCTGTCCCAGCCTTTCCCAGGTGTGTGTGTGTGTGTGTGTGTGTGTGTGTGTGTGTGTGTGTGTGTGTGTGTGTGTGTGTGTGTGTGTGTGTGTGTGTGTGTGTGTGTGTGTGTGTGTGTGTGTGTGTGTGTGTTTGTGTGACAGAGAAGATGCTGGAGGTCATGGCTTAAACACTCAGCTGAGATCTCAACTCTATAGCTGTGCAAGTGGAGAGTCTTATTAGGGATCTGGAGAAGAAGGAAGAAACCAGCCCTGGACTGACTGTGTTCCCAGTGTGGTCTTAAGGAAATTGGCTTGATGCAGAGAGCTGTATCTGGAGATACTATGTGTGCATCTGTTATCCTCCCAGTGAACGTTCCCCACAGGTGCCAGTAGTGAGGACTGAGGTTCCTTGATTACTGGCCCAGAGGTGAGGCCTCCCAGTCATGTACTGATAATACTGACATTTTTTATGCCTCATTGTCACTCTAAGCAAATCAGATTCACCACAAATGCCTGTTGATATCCTTAGCACAGCAAAACCTCTGTAGTAAATTACTTCATTTATAACCATGTATGCACAATAACTATACAAGAGTAATGATCTTTTGTGATCATCCATAATCATTTCCACTGTTGCTTTCATGAAATCCAACATGAAAAATGACAGAAATTTACGAGTCATGCACAACATGTGTTTAGGTTTATTACAAATAACCTTAAATCAATAATGGAATAATATTTTTAAGTGTTTCTTATTAAATAATACAATTTTAAAAATATTTCCTTACTGTAGTAAGTCTGTGGTATCGTACTGCATTTGCCACTTATTTCAGCTATTGAAGAATTGATATGGCAATGATCAGCTTACTGGGGAAAACTCATCCCATTTAAACATGTTATATGCATCTCTATGAAATGTACCAAATGTATCCCAAAGTATATTGGTGAATTTTGACATTTTGCAGATTATGAACATGTGTTCAAAGTAACATGAATGCATAACAGAGCGGCATGGATGCACTGCAGACAGTTTTAAAGTCTGCAGCACTCCACAGCTATCCCAAGCCTTCTGTGGGAAAAATAGAATGGCCCTGGACTAGTTAAATGAGAATGTAGTTAAAAAATGGAGTCATCTGAATGCCATATTTGCAGCAATCTGAAGTGCAAAACAGTAAGGCTGACCATCTGGCAGAGTGGGTAGACTAGGTTGCAGTGAGAAAGCCAGACCTCTATAGTAAGAAAAATAAAATATTTGGTTTCTTAAATGAGTCATATTAAAGATAAAAAACATTTAGTCATATTAAAGATAAAAAGGGGCTTTAGTCAAGGTGGGGGGAATGAATTATGAACAGTTCCAAATACCAGTCACTTTTGGCACAAAACCTTCATGCATCTGCTAGAAAGATGAAGATGAAGAGGAATTTCACCTTTCAACATGACAATGACCCCAAGCATACATCCAAATCAACAAAAAATAATGACTTCACCAGAAGAAAATTTAAGTTTTGTAATGGCCCAGCAAGAGCCCAGACCTAAATCCAATAGAAAATCTGTGGGGTGACCTGAAGAGGGCTGTGCATAAGAGATGCCCTAGCAATCTGACAGATTTGGAGCATTTCTGCAAGGAAGAGTGGGCAAATATTGCCAAGTCAAGATGTGCCATGATGATTGACTCCTACCTAAGAAGACTGAATGTTGTAATTAAATCAAAAGATGCTTCAAAGTATTAGTTTAAGGGTGTACACACACAACAAAGTATTAGTTTAAGGGTGTGCACACTTATGCAACCAGAGTATTGTACATTTTGTATTTTTTTATTTTTTATATTTTTTCCCCTAACAGATTTGTTTTTCAATTGAATTGTACAGGTTATAGGTCACATTAAAGGTGGAAAATGTTTTGAAATGATTTATTGTGGTCTCATTTTTTATATCGCAAAAACCTGACATTTTAACAGGGGTGTGTATACTTTTTATATCCACTGTACATATCAGTAATGTGTTAACAAATTTTAATAACATATACAAGTGTCACATAAGTGTATTAAAATAATAATCTGTACACATAACTCTGTAAATCATGTACTGGGATGCAAGTACAAACAGTTGTGACTGGATTTACAGAATAATTCAATTAAAATTGTAATTACCATTTATAATTTATAAACAATGCAAAAATGACTTATAATAGTTATATTCCATGAAGCCAGCTTTGATTAGGGAATATAACTATAACAGTTTTAAAATATAAAAACATAATATAAAACAGTTGCTTAACACAGTTGTTTGTTCAAAAGTATTTCTAGCTGCACATACAATATGGCTGAAGCCTCACACACCACATCCTAGTTAGACTGCAGGTTGGGAGAAAAGGTGGGGTTGCTGTGCCAAGTGAATGACCAACCAAAACTTTACTGAGAAATGCTGTTTTACTTCAACATTACTTATGAAATCAGCTACATTTCTACAAAGAAGTAAATGCAAGCTTCCATAAATTGCAACATTTCTGTGTATATGAACTGGGTTAGGAATTAGTTATACATGAATGCAGTGTTACATGTATTTTGAAAACATTCTACACACATTTCATACTTATTATTTTCCTCTTGAATGCTAGGTAATATTAGCACAGTATTGTTCTAATTCATACAGGTAAGCGTGTAAGAGAAAATATTGCTTAGACAAGAATAACGACATTTATAAAAAGTACAAATACATGTAAACATGAATTGTCTTCTCTCATTTAATTTTAGCTGAGGAAGAACTTAACTACAAATGCCAGCAGCAACAGCTAAGAGTTGAAAGACTTGTTGAATCTTCTGGTGAGTATAACTGAAGTCCAAGAAATTTTTTTTGTCTTATTTGTTTGTGATATTTACAACATAAGCATACAAAAAAAGGTTTTAAAATCATTGCAGTATTGTAAAAAAAAAAAAATAGAAATATGTGAGTGTACAACCACTGTACTATTTTTTTCAACTGTTTTCTTTATTGGTAATACGGCAATTATTTTTATAGCTTTGCAGATAAAAAAATGTAACTGAAGCCATTACAATTCAAGCTAATGCTTCCAATACAGCATTAAGAGCAACCTTCATAAATAATTACAACTTATAAAATCAATGATAGACATAAATACTGCACTTATATCAGTCTTGTTTGCAGTGCAGTCCATTACAGACTGAATTAAATATATTCCATCAGGTACTAATATCTATCTGTAATTTGCTTATATACTTTAATGATATTAGTTTCTGTACTTGCATACTGAAAGCTCACTTATTCAGAACTTCCTTGTACTTGGTTTGTACACCTGTGGCTACAAGACTTGGACTGCTTCTAAACCATCTGGACCTACAAAGCTGATGTATTTTTGTTTGCACTTGCTCCACAACTATTTCATTGCTATTTAACACTTCTGTGCTGCATGTTATTGATTTTTTTAATTTATCTGTTTTTCAGCCTGCACTTGTTAAAGTATTTCCATCTGTGTGTTATTGTATTGCTCTTAGGTTGTTTTTAACAGTATTTGGATATTTTCTAACCTCTTTTGCCAAAGTTCTCCTCAGTTTGCCAAAATATTTCTAAGTTTTGCAAAGTTTTTTTGTGTTGTGAACATTTCTCAGGGTTAGTTATAGGTGCCGGAACCATAGAGCGAGGGGGGGGAGGAAGCACCCCCCCACACTTTTACAGCTGCAAGACCTGTAACTCCATGGAGTTTTTCTTTAAGGAGGACTCATGCTTGCATCGCACACTAACGTGAATTAATTTAAACACAAAGTGTGCGCGGAAACACTATGTTCTTTTTTGATCACATCATTGCTGTTGCTAGTGCACGCTATGCTGCCAGATTTACACATCGTAAAGAGAAGTGCTCCGTTACTTATTGTATGCAGGAGAAGTGTTCTATCAGATTTATAGTCAACGCAGTTGTAGGTGAGCTTTATTTGAACTTTTTATTTTTGCAGCAGTTTTTCTTTTTATTTGCTTTCTTAAAAAAATTATTGCATGAAGTGACACGCTACACTGCGTTGTATGCAGAGTGTACACTCCAGTCTGAGTTGAGGCTTAGAAATGGTGTAAATCATGCAATGCTTGTGGAACAATATTTTCAGTGGCTCTGAGCTGTGCATACTGGTATGAATTTAGTCCAAATAAAGTGTGCTCCATGTGTATTTATCAAGTTTGTAGTGGTAGAGTAAACACTCGAACTTGGTTCAGTTAGTCAAGCTGCTGTGAACATTCACATTCAAAAGTTTTTTTTTTGTACTTGTAGATTCATTATTCTTTAAACAAGGAATCGTTTCACAACTCGTACATGTGTTATGTTTTCATGTATGTTGTGATAATTTTAATGTTAAGAAGTGCTCAGGGTTTGACCCTTGAGAATTGTAGGTTTTAAGTTAAATATCAGGGGTTTATAGTACAAATCATGTGACTACTCACCACCAAATTGCACCAGTCCATGCTGTTCAGTGTTTTCTCTGCGGAATGCTTTACTTTTTTTCTGTATTTTGCGGCATACCTCTCAGCTGTCCCTACATTTAGTTCAAAAGGTGTGTGCATGTTTTAATTAGACATTTTGAGACGTTCTAAGATATTAATACCAACTGTTTTAATAACATCTCTTAGGGGAGCCATTTTTCTCAGTTGTTATTAAGTTATGCCTAATTCTGGAGATAAGATTTTGTGAGTTATATTTTACAAATCACTGAAACCTACTGGTAGCTTTCATACTTATAAAAACCAAAAAGAAAATGCTTGTTTGATAACATTTCAGAGAGTTAAAAACTCATTTGGAAAAATCTGTGGCATGGACATGACTGAGAGGACTGTGTGAGCTGCTGGCTTTTCCCTCTTGGATACTTGAACATAAACTAGATTAGCTGCACAAAAATATGCTAAAAGTAAACTACATCTGTCTTTCAGTCACAGCATTATTGCAGCCAAAAAAAGCTGTTTAGTGCTAATTTTTACAGTATCTCTGGTACCAACATCAAGTTTATGTTCTGTGTTAACTTTCTCCTTACTATATGTCTTCATTCCAGTAAACGAAAAAAAAAACAGATACAGTCATATATATTATTTACATGTTCATATTAGGTGAATACTGTGTGATTGTATTGTAGAAGGCATGTAAAAATGTATTTTTAAGCTACACCACAGTAACATGTATTTGTATGCCATGAGTGGCTTGGAAGGTCAATGGACATAGTATTAACTATTCTTTTAATAGTAACAGATGTTTGGTAGTACTGAGTGACTGCGAGATGGATGACTCTAGTTGTGATGTACTCATCTGGAAGAAGTTCAATATGGAGAAAGTTTACATTTGATAATGAATAAGATTTATGTATATTGTATGCAATAAAAGATATTATACAGAGTATGTGATTTTCAGGGAATTTCATTTGCTGTTTTATCTTGCTAGTTTCAATATATAATTTTAGTGTTGGTTTGAGTGCTTTGTGGCAGGCTGATGTGTCACTGTAAAAACAGGAAATGTTAAAGCTGAGGGACCTTGACTGACAATATCTTGGAAGAACCTTTTAGGTGTTGTAATGGTAGTGATTTGGCCGTATGGTATAATGTTGATCGACACTCTACTCTGGTTAAGCTAGGACACTGATTTAAAATGTGCAGTTTGCAGATTTGTTTTGGTAGCGTCATTGTTCTGCAACTGGATATATTACAGTTTTCTGAATTTCTGTATTGTTTTGCGGTGAAGCTCATTCTCTGGGGAGGCACACATGGACTGTAATGTTCTCATTAGGTAGGTCTGTAAATTTTTTTTTGAGCTTGTAGGAAGAGTGGGCCATATGGGTAGTTCATATTTTGTTAAAGATGGTAGTGTGCTTAAATAACTGTTTTGTGACTTTATGCTGTATAGTTCTGTTAAAAAATATGTAGTAGTACCAGATCTGACACTTGCTTATTAACTATTGTACTAAAAGGACAGCAGTATTCAGTTGGACACATCTACATACAACTGAGCTCAGTTATGCGCACCTACAAACACTTGCAGAGAGCCATATGCTCAGGGTTGCGTTCCCTTTTGCACAGGGCTATATCATTCGGAGATGAGTTCTCTGTTGCTATGAACATAATGTTTGCCTCTTCCACTACATTTGCCAGCTCTGGACATTCTGATCCCAAGTCTAATCCTTGCCATGATATGTATGACTAAAACAAAGGTTGTGGCATATTGGCTTATTTATAGTCACTGTCTTCAAGAAATCATTACTTACGATAGGTGCCTTTACTGTATTTTGTACTTGTCATTTGCTGTCTATCGCAATTATTCTGGGCCTGAGCCCATTCAGAGCTGTAGACTATTGATTTTCTAATCACCATACTAAGTTGTTGTGGTGGCACCCAAGCCAAATCATTTGCAGTAAGTAGATGTGGTTGTACCAGAGCATGAGGCAGTTCTTGCATTGCCTCAGTACTCCTGTTGCCATCAGGCTGGCAGCAGATCATATAGTAAACAATAACTTCATGATATTTAATGCCTGGTGAAATAGGAAGCACTAGTGAGTGCTAATAAAGTGAATTTGTAGGCAGGGTCTATATACTAGAACAGTAGGATGGAGGCTGAGCCAAAGCACAAACATTGCAAGTATATAAGCATTTGTTGTCTCACTGAGCCAAGTTGGTAGTCGCTGCTTTACATGTCCTTTAGTTGTTGCAATACATTTTATTGACATTTGAGCTCTTCAGATATTGATATTGTACTTGTATACTTGTAACTGTTTTATTCTTCCCGTAGATGATTCCACATATGAGAAGTGCAAGTATCTACTACCTCAGTAGGTCAGCATGGGATGACATAGTTGACAGGTCTCGATGCTTTGCCAGAGATGGTCTTCAACTGTCAACACTGGGTTCCGGATCCTGGCCAAGGCTCTTGCCTCCCCCATTGTGCCTTTTTTAGGCAATGTCCCAAGGACAAAAGATTATTAATGTAGGAGCAAACACTTGCATCACTAGCTGAATTGCCAACTCGCTCACAAGATGCAGGAGATCAAAATAGGGGAAGAGACCAGTCACCAACAGAATCCTCCAGAGTTTGGTGCTGAGACTTTTTCTGTTTGGCATATACATCTCAAAAGTAAAAAGAAATACCAAAGGGCTTTGGCAGGCTATGTTTGAGATGACTGCAAGCTAGGAGCAGTTATTGAATCCCCAGATGACTTAATCATGTAGGAAGGCTTGTCTCAAATAATAACTGGTGTCAAAATCATGACAATGCCCTCTGAGAACTGACCCGATTGTTTGGCATTTGGGAATTTGTGCGTACAGTGACCTAACATTTGACCAACAATTGCCCAGAGTCATAAAAAGCCTTTCTATAGTGCACAACTTGTAAACAAATTGATTGTGACAAGATATAGAGATGTTGTCCTCCCTTACGAAACTCTCATTAGGTCAATCATTTTGTATAATGCCCACTTTGCTTGCATCTGTCCAGCCCCATGCAACAATTGGCATACCTTCAGAGATACCTTACTAAAAGGATAAAAGTCCTAAACAATAGGTCTTGCATGGACCACCTCAAAGATTTATTTCTATACTCAGTATCCTACAGAGTGCTTAGAGGTGACATGTCTGGCATACAAGGCATCCTCTGACCTAATACAGATGGACCTACTGAATATCAGTAAGTCAAATGGCATCAGAAATACTCAGTCCAGGTATCTAAACTGAATGTTGTGAAGAGATGGATATATATCACAGAAGCTACCACTGTTCCAGAACATAGGTCCCCTGAAATTATCTATAATGTGATCAGTTATTCTCACTAGGGCTAATATACAATTATCAACCTCGGGATAGGTAAGACCAATTAGAAAATGTTAATTCAAGCACCAAAATGGAACTGGCAAAGCTTAAAATGTCCTCCAAGTGAACCTATGTTGTGGTAGTAAATAGTTATAAAGAAATTGCCATTTTTAGATCACTAAGTGCCCTTCTCACCCTCTGCCCCCTCCCCATTCTTCAACAGCTTCCGGCGCCTATGGTGTTAGTGAACTTATTTCTAAGGGTTCTTGATATTGCAGGAAGAATTCTGACTTCTGTTGTAAATCACTTGTTACTGCACTTAAGCTCAAAACCAGATTTTTTACATTATGAGGGTTGTTTTGCTTTCTGGTGGGACCAGATAGCTGAATTCAACCCATCCAAGTTGGGAATTACTGGTCAAAGTGGTTCTCAGTTCTTGCATGTAGGCAGACTTCTCCAGTTTTGAATCCTCTGTGGGAGACACTCTCCATGGTCTCCCACTGTTCATGACTGCTCAAAGAGCTTCCAGTTTGTGCGGAAGGTGGTACTGCTTCAGGTCATCTAGTGGTGTACTGCTGAACACTCTCACTTTGATCTTTTGGTGACTGTCTCCTACTCCTTTCCATCTAGAAATTGTTTTTCCTTGCCTTGCATAGCATAGGCTTGATTCAGACCTGCTAAATCTAGACTGATTGCTATCACTGTGCTCTTAAACCAGCCATCTTACATTAAGAAGGCCTCCCTGCACCATTGTGGCAGATGTGTGTAGCTCAGGACCCATCACAGTTGGGGATTTCTGGATTAAGGCTCAGTTTGGGGCTCTCCCATTGTTAGTTGTATTAAAAATGTTAAAATGTGCTTGTATACAATCTTCTTGTTTGGGCAGGTTTGCTCTGAGTTTACTGGAACTGCTCAATATTTGGCAACTTTAGTCAAAGGTCTGGAGTGCATCTGCACTGAACTCTAAGTCATCCACTGAATAAAAATGAAAAGTAAGTATATTTTAAGCCAGTGCTGCAGTTTGTTAACTGTATGCTATTGAATTGCTGCTTCATTTTTGCTGTTTTGAGTCTTTTTACGCTGCACTTTGCAATTGTGTTTCATTGCCTTATATAGCATAGGCTAGATTCAAACCTGCTGTATCTAGACTGTTTGGTATAACTGTGCTCTTAAATCAGCTATCTTACATTAAGATAGCCTGCCTGCACCCTTGTGACAGAAGTGTGTAGCTCAGGACCCATCTGAGTTGGGGATTGCAGGAGAAAGGCTCAGTTTATGGCTTTTCCTTTGGTAGCTGTGTTTTTTTTTTTTTAATTAGTCTGCATATAAGTCTTGCATTTGCCCATTGCTGTGCACCGTGCAGCTGGGACTAATAGTGCCCTGTATAGATGCAAGCACCTGGGAACATTATATTTCCCTAAAAACCTTCCAGTAGAACCGCCCCAAGCTTTCCTGCTGAGCAAGGACAACTCAGTTGCACTCTAAGCAGTGTTCTCACACTCATCATCCACAACCTACTATACAGCCACTATCTTTGCTACTGCAAGTCAAACTAGCCCACTAGTTAAGCAAAAGTCCTAAGTACGGCTAGCCCACTTCCTTCCCAAATACCACATTCAGAAAAATCCTGCCAAAATGGATGGGAAATTTCCCATCATTTCTCCTGCCAGCTTGATATGGGCATCTTGAGGCAATGTAGCAATTGCTTCATGTATACTGACAACCATTTACTCCTAAAGCAAACTAACACCCTATGTGAGAGATACAAATACACTGTGGAATTGGAGTCAATTCTTTCATGTAAAAACAAATTAGACATCAAACAGGTTGTCAACACACACACTTCACCTCTCACGCAAACCTCACCTCTCACACAAAATAAGGCCACAACACATAAACCCACATACATGGAGGTACTCACTAAAAGCCTACCAAAAGAACAGAGACCTCCAAACACGCACTACCCAAACTCAGCACTAAAAAAAGAAACCATTACAGATATCAACACACACACCTGTGTCTCAACAAATAAGCCCCTAAGGTAAAACACATCAAATGCCTTGGTCATAGGTGACTCTATAGTGAGACACACAGATGTCTCCCTTCACTAAACTAGACAAGGAGAAGGTCACGGTCAGCTGCCTATCAGGTGCCAGGATCCAATCATACATGTGCTCAAGTCACTCAACAAGTACTGTTATGACTGTCAGAGTCCATGTTGGAGTGAATGATTTGAGATGTACCTCTCTGGACTATATGAAGAGAGGCATGACAGAGCTGTCTGATTATGTGTCTCAGATAGGTATATCCCCAACCATAAACAGTATCCTACCCTCACCCAGGATTATGCCACAATATTAACAAAAAAATGATTGATTTCAACAGTTGGCTTAGCTTTTGGTGTCAAGTCCAGGGGGATCCAGTATCAGTCAGCCTGGACAGATATGGTAGGCAGACCTTGCTGCTTTGCTAGAGATGGTCTGCACCTGTCCCCTATAGGTTTTCAGATACTGGCAAAGGGCCTTGCCTACCCCATAGTGCCTTTTTAGGCAATGTCAAAACTACAAATTTTCCAATGCATCAAAATCTAATTGAGACAAATTCAGAGTCATGCTGCTTAATGTTAGGAGTTTAAACATGAAATTGCATGGCATGGAAGCATTCCTCATCTGTGCAGTTACTGAGACAAGGTTCAAGGCTGCTGAGAGCACCCTGGTTTTGCAAGGATACAATGCCTTTCACACATTCAGACCTCAAAATGAGCATGAGGGAACCAAAGGTGGTGGTGTATCCATCTTCATTAAAATCAAATACACTTTGAAACTGGTCAAACAGCATGACTCTCTCAAACTACTCCATGTCCAATTAACTATTGGGAAAGTACCATACCACATCATTGCTAGCTATAGCTCCCCCACCATGAACCAGGATAAGCATAGGGCCAACCTCGATTTACTGGAGTCCCTCACCATACAGCCCAAAACCTTAGTCATGAGAAATTTTAACGATCCTTCCACAGACTTGGGGACATACACAAGCAAAAACATGCTCACCCAAAGGTTCCTGGATTTTGTTAACACAAATGCTCTGGAACAGATAGTCTGCACCTCCACTAGGGGCTCTAATGTTCTGGACATAGTACTCATCAACATGGGGGGTCACTGTACTTCCCCATGGGTAATGCCTTCCCTTGTTAGGTCAGACCACAAATCAGTCTTGTTTGAAGTAACTACTGGAACTGACACCCTCAAAGGAATAAAAATTATAAAAAACTTTACCAAAGCTAACTACAGCCTATTAAGCAATGTTATAAAAAGCTTCATACCGCACACAGTCACAGACATCAATGATCACTATCCAGAAGTGTACACAAATGCCCTGTACAAACACTTAAGCAACTGCATAAACTGCTGTACCTGACAGGATCAAAACTAGGTCATCCTGTAATAACAAGCCACCATGGTGGACTTCAAGTATAAACAGATTATATAACAAGAGGAAGAAATGTTACCCAAAAGCAAGAGAGATATCACTCTGCAGAGGAAGAGTTCTCTCCTAAGCCTAAACAATAAAATCAGAAATCTTGTAAAGTCTTCTAAAGCAAATTATAAAACTAAAAATTGTATCCCTAACCAAGGATAATCATAATTCATTTTTTAACTATGTCCAAAGTCTAAAAGGGAATGCCCAGCTATGGGGTGAACTGGTTGTAGATGGGATCACTTATACTACACCGGAAGAAATCGCCAACCTGCTAGCTGACAGAATCAGTGCAAACTTCACCTCCCTATCCCCGCCTACCATATCCCAAAGCATACCTGACACCAGTCCTCTGCCTAGTATCTCTAGAGAACAGGTCATCTCTGCACTCACCAAAGCCAAAATTATGGCCTCAATGGGGCAAGACAATATCCCAGGATGTTTACTAAATAATCTAAAACAAGACCTAGTGAACTCACTTGGTGTTCTGCTTAATCACAACTTGAGAACTGGCTGTGTTCCTGCAGAATGGAGAACAGCAACAGTAATCCCCCTGCACAAAGGTGGGCCATCAACTGACCCTGGGAACTACAGACCTATAAGTCTAACCGGCCTCTTCTGCAAAGGCATGGAAAGAGTTATCAAGAACCTTATCAACAAGGACATAGGCGACCTCAAAAATGATGTTGTTACTTACTGTTTTGCATCTATTTCTCAGACGTCCAGGCCAAAGTAGATGGCATCTGGCTCACCATGTTGCTGATGGAACCAACCCAGTTTAGCTTTGTTAAGGGAAGAACATGCTTATTAAACCTGGTAGACTTCTTGAGAATGTCATCAAAGCCATGGATGAAGGTAAGACAGTGAACACAGCCTATCTCAAACTTGCAAAGGCTTTCTATACAATCCCCCACTCTGGCATCATAGAGAAACTCTCCCAGCTGGGAATTAACCTTTACATTACTAGATGGGTAGCCAATTGGCACACCAACAGAACACACACTCTCAAAATTGGTGACTTCACCTCAACCAGAAGACCCGTCACCCATGGTGTACCATAGGGATCTGTGCTGGGCCCCTTACTGTTTTGCATCTATTTCTCAGATGTCCAGGCCAAAGTAGATGGCATCTGGCTCACCATGTTGCTGATGACTGCAAACTGGGAGCAATCACTGAATCCCCTTACAATGTCAACATATTGCAAGAAGGACTAACACAAACAAATGATTGGTGCCAAAGTCATAGTCTATAACTAAATTAAAAAGCTACATTATTATTCCCTTTGGCAAAATGGAATTCCCTACAAATTATAATATTGACAACAGCCCCGAGTTTTAACCCACTTGTGCAAGACTTGGGAACACAGGTTGATAGCAATCTGAACTTTGACCACAAAGTTTCCACAATAGTAAGGAAAGCCTTCTATATAGCCTACCTCATAAGCAAGGGTATAGCATCCAGGTCAAGGGATGTTATAACTCCACTGTACTCGACCCTCATCAGACCACTAATAAGAGTATAATGCACCCTTTTGCATGTACCTCACCAGACATCTGTAGCAGCTGGAGAGACCTCTGAGGTTTCTCACTAAGAAAATACAGGGACTGCAAGCCATGACCTACATGGACAGGCTGAAACCCCTATCACTTTACTCTGTATCTTATAGGCTGCTGAGAGGGGACTTGTGCCTAGCCTATAGGGCAATCTCCAAACCTGCCCTAATGGAAATGCTGTACATCTACAAGTCAAATGAGACAATAATCACTCACTCACTCTAGGAATTTTAACCTAGCCTGTATCATTAATCAAACATGCTGGAGAGACAAATATGTCTCCCAGAAACTGCTGCTTCTCTGGAATAGACTTCCTGCTCAGGTAAAACAGAGCTCCTCACTGAGCTATTCAAATGCAACCTAGATAATTGGATGGGAGACTGCAAATTCGCCCCTGGTGTGGCACTCATATCCCTCATGAACATGAGTAGCCACTGCTGATCACAGACTCGCTCTGTTCATAAATTCATTCTGCAAACTACCCAAAAAGAACAAATGGGGTTACTTGGGAATAACATGGCTAGGCTTGTAAAAGATTCTAGGGCTGCTAGACTAGTAATCTCCTATGAACCTATGTAACATACTGAATGCACTCTATTACTTCATAGAATTCTGTACAACTTACTATTCCTTATTTCCCCATATGTATAACATTGAAATCAGTTAAACACATAATTAATATTTACTAATTTATTTCACTCCCAGGGGACTCAGTTGCTCTAGCCACCTCTTCTGCTGTTGCCCGTTATATGAGACCACAGTCTCAGTTGTATAGAGGAAGAAAAAAATAAATTCTTGTTTACCTATATTTCACACTTTTTGCCATTTATATATAACTTTACTGTTATTGTTTCTAAGTCACTGCATTTGTTGCATTATTTGCTTACCCACACATTTGCTTAAATCTATCATACAGTCTGAATGCTGATACTTTGTTAATCTTCTCTTTGCTGTCACTAATAAACCAATGTAGATAGCTTTGGTGGAATTTTTTTTAATATTTAGCTTTGCATGTAACAGTCTCTGAGTTTGGTTCAGTATGAATGTGCAGACACACAGAACAATGTAACAAGTTATGGAAGTTTTAATTTCCCAAGCTGTTCAAAAGTGCATGCTTGATAGTTTTCATCCTGAACAATTATAAGCACATGAGATAATGATTCAAAGATGTATGCAGACGTACTAGGCAGTTCATAGTATTGGTTATTTCTCAGCAAAGTATGTGCTGGACATTCACTTCACAGTGCAGCAACCCCTACCACCCTTCCCACCCTCCAGTCTGACTAGGGTGTGGTGACTGACTTCAGCCATCTTGTAAGTGCACTCACAATTCTGAAAAGAAAGGACTTTCTAATGCAAATAATAAGCTAGAAATAATGCTTTCAGAAAAGCATTTGTATTATAGCCTTCTATATCGCTCTTGGAAACAACATTAACACACTTGAGGAAATTCTTCTATGGGCCTCATATAATATCAAGCTTGAGACATACATCCTAGGAGATGTGAACATTGACTGGAACAAAATTACTGCCAATAACCTCATCATTTCAATCAATCTATGTAATTTCACTCAACTCACAAATGCTATAACCAGACCTAATAAAAATAACCCCCCAGGCTCCATACTGGACTGGATCCTTGTCTCCCACCCAAACAAAATCTCCCACACTGGCACCTTACCAGACTCTTATCAGTGATCACTTACCAGCCTTCATCCATAGAGCAATCTCATCCTCTCTTCATCTACACCAATATATCCATACTCGGAATCTCAGCAACTTTAACCCTACAACTTTTTCCAGTTCTCTCAAACTGATAAATTGGGACACTCTAAAAACTCTACCTCTGGACAGTGCTGTCGAATTCTTCAACTCAACCTTCTTAGACACTATAAACTCCCAACCCCCTCCAAGAATAAAACGAATAAAAAACAATTCCACCCCTTGGCTTAGTAAAGATACAACACTCATGCAACAAAGGGACAAGACCTGGAAACTCTACCATCATAATAGGCACCCTGACACCCTTCTTAAATATAAACAACTCCGCAACTTAGCCAAAAAACATATCATACAAGACAAAAAAGCATACTATATCAAACTCCAGTCTAACCACTCCTCTAACCCCAAACAGTTCTGGAAATCCATCAACTCACTTCACAACCTAGGCACCAAAAACAACCCTTGCCCTGACAGTAGTAAATCTGACCTAGAAATAACTACTCTGTTCAACTCCTTCTTTACTAACTTTATAGCAGAACTCACTAAAACATTCCCAAACAACAACACCTCGCCCCAAATCAAACCCTCTGTCCAACCTTCCACCCCAAACTCACCTCCCATATTCCACCTCAAACTCATTCCCACCTCATATATAAAAGACTTCTGTCTAAGCTTTAGCCTTGCTCCAATACCCCTGACAATATCCCCTCACTCTTTTTAAGAATTGCAGCAGACAGCATCGCCATCCCAATTAGCATACTCATCAACAGATCCATACAAGAATCATATGTCCCCAAACTGTGGCGTGCAGCCTTTATCTTACCCCTCCATAAAGGAGGCAAAAATAATAACATCTTCAACTTCTGACCCATAGCGATTCTCTCCCCTATTTCAAAAATTCTTTAGAAATGCATCCAGCTCATGCCATTCATTACACATAACCAACTCCTCACCCCAACACAACATGGGTTCCGTCCTGGCCATAGCACAATAACAGCTCTTTTCTCTTTTCTAGACATCATAAATCATGCCCGTGACTCTGGAGAACTTGTATCCACAGTCCTCCTTGACCTCTCCAAGGCTTTTGACACAGTCTCCCATACCCACCATCTTCACCACCTTTCCAATCTTAACTTCTCACAAAACACCATTATCTGGTTGAGCAGCTACCTTTCTGACAGATCTGAAGCAGTAAAATGGAAGACTGGCACTTCAGCCTTCCTTCCCACCCCAACTCGGGTACCCCAGGGATCCATTTTTGGCCCTATGCTCATCAATATCTTCATTAATGATTTTCATGCCATTCCTAACACTAAGATAGTACAATATGCAGATGATTCAACTTTAGTTTGCCCTGCTTCGAACCTCCCTGAGCTCCAAACAAAAACTCAAACTGCCTTCTCAGCTACTGAGAACTGGATGCTCCAAAACCACCTCTCTTTGAATGCCAACAAATCAAAGATCCTTATATTCTTTCCCTCAAAATATATCCACCTAGACAAAACTTATTTCAAGATTACAAGTCTTGCCAACTCCAAGTTGTTCTTTTTGCTAAACTTCTTGGAGTCACTATTGATGAACACTTAAAATCTGATACCCATATTCAGCTAAATATAAAGAAAACCCATCAGAAACTTGGCATGCTGTACAGAAACTCCCACTTCCTCTCCCCCTCAACAAGACAGACCCTTGCCTTTACCTTCTTATTGCCTTCGCTAATGTATGGTGCTCCCCTACTAATCAACCTATCTTCCTCCATCTCTCAAAGTTCACCACCACTTCCAAATACTCCACCCACTACTGTAAACCTCTCCACCAGCTGCAATGGCTAGAACTCCCAAACTACCTTGACTACCTCCAACTCATCACCACTCACAAGCTTATTTTCAAACCAACTATATGCCCAGCACTAACAAACATCTTAACAATATACACCCCAAACAGAACTCTAAGATCTAGCCACCAAAGTCTAATCTCCGTTTATAAACAAAACTGTCCCTCTGATCAGATTCTCCTATCCTTTTCTGTCCCAAAAAATGGAATTCTTTCCCACCATCTCTAAGAATTTCTGAGAACTCTGAACACTTCAAAACCCAGCTGCGTTCTTACATCTCCCAAAAATGGAAATGCAATTGCACTCCACCTACCTAACCTGCTTAATACATAAATACTTTATAACACATAAAGTTTGTTCTTCCTTATACACTATTGATTAACCCTATGTACTGCCTTCATGCTAATGCTACCTTTATACCACTCTCAGAGGATTTAAACCTCTGTATTAATTTAACCTTGTACTACTGTTCTCAACCACTAAACATGTAAATATGCTTTACATCCTTTTCCAAGCTGCTGTTTAACTTTTGTTTAGTTTTTGCTATTTTGTATGTAAAATTTGCTGAGCTTGTTTCTGTTTCCACTATGTATTGTACTTCATATTATGGAGCTTTTCTCCCTGGGCCTCCACTGAAAATGGGCTTTTTGAGCCCAGTGGACCTCCCCGGCCATCAAACTGGAAATAAATAAGTAAATTCCTGAAAACCACAAAATTTTAGCATTACTTAAAGTAATGTAACATGAAATGAAAGTATGGAAATACAAATGTTTTTCTTTCTGTCTAAAGACATGAACAATGTGTTAGGGTACTTATGCAAATGTATACCTGTGTTTTTTACATATATATATATATATATATATATATATATATATATATATATATATATGTGTGTGTGTGTGTGTGTGTGTGCAGATTATTTTCTTCATGCCTATCTTATGTTTCTATTTGTACAGCCAGTTATCACACAAGCATTACATTTTTCTATGCTGATGTAGTTCTGTGTACAGATATGTACATGCTTTATTTTCAATTATTATAATAACCTTGCAGATACATTTCTCAGGTATACATATTTCCTCAAGCTAATACCTTAAATTATGCAATGCTATATTATTTACCTCTGTTAAACCTTCTTCCACCCACCGAAAAATGTATTTATTTATTTATACTTACTATAGAAGTCTGGCCTTCTTGTCTCTGCCCACATACACAGCTTGTCTAGCCTATGCTTCTTCAGGTCATCATACCTGTGATGGCACTGCTGGCCAGATTGAGTGATCCCTGTCAGAGTTTCCAGGTGTTCATCCAATTCCTGCCAGATATTGATCATTTTCTTTTTTTTCAATAATCATTTTTATTGTTTTGCCAAACCATTATACATTTCACACACTATTTACATTATGTACAATATTGCTTCCAATGTTTTAGTTCCATTTTGAATTTCCCTATAATGCATTAAGAATAAATATCATTTTAACCAAGTACAGGAAATTCAAATCACAAAAAATTAAACATAAAAGCATCTACAATAGACAATTATAAACCAACTCAAGCCAATAATTTGTATTATTTCTACATTTTCTATCTAATCCAAGAATGTGTTGGTACACATACAGAATGTCCTGATGGAAAGTGGATAGGAACCGCTACGCCAAAAAGATATTGATCATTTTCTAATCAGATCCTCTAGTGCATGCCTAGAGCTTCTCCAGGCATGACTCCTTCCAAAAGTAGAGCATTATTTTGGTCTCTTTATCTCACCAGCTTGGAGCAGGGCCTCATGACTTAACAGGTGCTGTCATGATAAAAAGTGCTAGTACCAGGATGAAAAAACTGTTAGCAGGGCTGTGGTTCAATGATTTAGAACCATTCCCTCTGGGGTGTGACCTACCTTAACCAAACCCAAATAACCATTGGGGGCATTACAGCAGGTGTTGTTACTATTGACAAATTTTGTTCAAAAATGCTTTGTCATAGACATGCTTTTTTAAAAAGGATACATTCAAATTTAACTCATGTTGTGCATAAAAAGTGCACAATCATTTTGATTATGCAATATTTATAATTTCCAGTTTCTGTGTACCTTATCTTAGCCATCTTTTTAGAAGTATAACACCTAAATGTTATGTTACACTTTCCTTCATTGTAGCATCATGGATACATTTTTGGGTGGGGGGGTTGCATAAATACATCTACTTATGTAGTTGATGAGGAATTTTAAGACATTTTTAGTGTGTAGAAGTGATAAGGTGTGTCAGAGGAGGTTAGATGGGTAGAAATTAAACTGGCGTGTTGTGCTAACTGTAATGTATAAGACGCCATTTTGTTTTATCTGAACATTTTCACACTTCAGAATAAGTGAGCAAATCCACACATTCCTACTGCACACTAGGGAAGGCAATGACTCTACCAATGTCCAAAGGACATTCTCAGTAGTCTGAGTCTGTCTTCATGAGTATCTCAGAGTAATTTAAACCCAAAAGAGGCTGTACATGTTTGTGTATTACTGTGATTCAAAAAGATAAATACAAAAGACCCTAATTTGCATAAAAGACATGTAAATGAACCTGAATTTATGTGGAAAAATTAAATATCATCATATTAACTTTCCATTATTTAAGTTAGGCAGCAAATGTCTTAGGAAATGGCAGACTTCTTAAAGTAAGACAATAAAAATATTGTAGTCTAATACGAAGCACTTACAAATAGGTAAAAGTATTAAGTTAAGGAAATGCTATTTTTGCTAATACCATGTGCATGTTATGATGAGAATGAATGGTATAAAGCTCTTATTTAGAAGTGGGAATTCAGTACAGCAGTATTGCAAATGATTACTGATCACTTAGGGAAATCATTACTTTGTTTTCATGTAGTAATTGTGCACACATGATAGAAATACAGTCATTAATTTGTAAAATACTGCACTAGTGCTGATGTTTTCTTGGCAAAACTTACATGTGTCTTTACTGAAGTATTTCTGGCTGTCACTTATGAATGAAAATGTATATAAATACACGACAATGGTAAAGGGTGTGGGGAGTATGTATCTGTTAAAAATGTTTATGTGAATGTACTGCAGCTGATACTATAGCACAACTTCATATGGCTCGACTGTATGTGTGTGTAAGTATGGTGTTTTTGCCATATAACAGACAAATGTGGTCAGCGTTGTGCAGTTTGAATGATGACTACATCCAAAGGTTTTTTTCTGTATAACTGTGACTTTTTTCTATTTTTTAAATCTACAGTAAGGATGCAAAACAAAGGATCAAGGCAGAGAAAGGATAACTTCAGCAATGAGAAAAACAATGTCTCCATGAAAGCCTTTAAGACATATGGTAAACATCTCTTTGGTAAAGAGGGTCCCAAACAAGTGGAGAAAATTAAAGCCTGGAATCAAGTTGTCTTCAGCATCAATGCAGTGGGCAGCAGAAACCGCACATTACACAGTGTAAGAAGAGATAAAATGATAGGATAGGACATGCTAGAAATAAGGCAAGGCAGGATACAATTCCCCATACTAGTACTAGAGGGGGCCTCCAACAAATATCAAGTTAACACCAGATGAGAAATACTTTCTCTCCATCCATGGGGATGAGAATGACACAGATAATGATGTCACTGGAATAATCAGAGATGGTGTGCACAATAGCTATTACCAACGTCTGCAGCACTGACAGTTGTCTGCTCAGGGAGGCTGGTTCAAAAACAGTACCATATATTCATATAGAGATTCAGATACTGACAGTGAATGATTAAATTAAAAAAGACAATTATTATTACTAGGTGAACCTTATACATCAGCACAGAATAGCAATGAAGGCAATATGCATGGTAAGTGTCCCCACATCTCATTAATAAGAATTCAATAGTGTGTGCTATTTCATTATAAGTAATGTTTTTAATCGATTTTTTTCTAGGATCAACATCAGAAACAAACAGTTCCACCATACCACTGAATTTGGCGGATATCAACAGCATAATGGCTGTTGGTGATAATAATGATGAAGACATAGTTATATTGAAGAAAGCCTGAGGAAAGTGGCAGGCAGACCCCATGTTTAATGGCAAAATCTCAAACCCCACAACATGTTAGTAACTGTGCAGGTAGTGACAGTGCATTACAAAGTCAAGCACATGCTGACATTGCACTCAGGCTTGTACAGGATGAACCACCATACACCTCTGCACCAGCATCTCCAAACTCAGATGAGTTTGATGATGATGGCAGGCATTCAGAGGTAACAGTGTCCACAGAGACACCTTCACAAAGAGGAGGCAGATGCAGACATTTTTCCCAGCTACCTCAGGCAACACAAAAGTCATTGGCTTCTCAGCAGCACATGTGCCGTGACACTGTTAGTGCTCAGAGCACTGCCACAGAGAGCCACTCCAGGGTGTGCATGAAGATTTCCAGCACTTCCTCAAAATGGCAGAGAGTAGGGATAATGCCATGATCACACTAATGCATAGTATGATGGCATACCAAACATCTGTGGTTGCCTCCATTTGTACACTAGTAAGGATGTACCAGGGTCAAGTGTGAATCACCCTTGGAAGGGAAGAGAACAGGGTACTGCCCAGGCCCATTGGAACATATCACATGATGAGACTCCAGGTGCTTCTCAGGAAAGTAATGTAACTTGTTGGGGAGCATAATCGCAACAGATGTCATGCAGGCCACATCAGTTGTCATCTACACCTACCAGAACCTCTATCTCTAGGTTCCAATCACATTCATGGAGCACTGTCAGATCAATGTCTACAGGGTCATCTGAATCAGTTAGGTCATGACAGCAAACCAACTCACATACAGCCCCTCTTCAAAATCACTTCCACTGTCACCTAGTCTATCATTAGGAGATATGTATGAGCCATTTGATTTTAAACTACTATGAATTAACTTTGACAATTCTATCACTTAAATTTCACCTTCATACAGACTGTTGAATGGTTTAACTAGAAGGTGAATAACATAGGACAAAAAAAAAAAAACAGGAGGGTCAGGACACTTTACAGCTGTATACTTTACATCCTTGATATAACACTGCTTAGAACGTCAGAGAACTGTACAAAGAAATCTATATGACATTACATGGCATTGCAGTCATTAACACCAATGCCGTCATTTACTCTCTCACATCTAAACCACTGTGTACTTTCATGATCAGTGCCCAAAGCACCTGTCACTTTAAAATGTTCTCTCCACATGCTTATGTTGCATCAGTGTGCTGTCCACTTTCAAGCTTGATTTAAACTGTTTTTATTAATTTACAGAAGCCTAACAGCAGAAAAGTTATTTCTGTAAATTAACATAAAGAAAATGCAGCCCATCTGTTGGAAAATTCTGTGTGAAAAACCCTGTTTTTCAGAGGGCTTTTCACAGACTGTGCCAAAACCAACCAAAGTGCCAAATGTTCCATTTCTTCCACAAACTCAGTTCAACAAACTGTACACATTACATCACAGTCATAACTGTGATGCTAAACTACTTTTTTTTTTTCTATTTTACTTGAAATATACTTAGCCAAGATGTTTGTAATCCTTTGCTAAGCTGAAAGCTTGGGGGTATGCATTCTTCATATAGCGATGTCTGACGTCACTATACTGCAGCCAACGGCATTATTGAACATCTCTTCATGTTTGTCACTGCCCAGCTGAATACCAGGAAATAAAAAAGCCATGCATTTAGGGATTTCATTCCCTTTTTCTTTATATTTGGAAGGATAGATTGTGAAATATTGTTGGCGTTTTCTGCAACCTTTTTTTTCTTGAAGGAACATGTTCTTATCTCTACATGGTGCAAAAGCTCTCATACACAAGTGAGAAGCCTGCTGTTGGGCATTACTCACAGCCTGGAAACACTAGAAATCTGTACAAAGCCAAAACTATTGGGGAGAACCTGAGGGACAATCTGTTGCTCAGGTAAACCGCACTAGTTTTTAGGAGAATGTGAAGTCTGAAACTCAAATGTATGTCACTTCAAACCAAATGATTTGCCAGAAAAGCTCAAATATTATGAGCAGTAGACCAATGCATTAGGCAAAAATCTGGGCATTCTATGAAAATAGGGGCAGTTCTGAAAATTATGAGTCTCTCTGAATATTTTGAAGTATGAAACTCAAATATATGTCATTATTTAGCAACTACAAGCAAAAATGATTTGCCAGAAAAGCACAAATGTTATAAGGAACAGATCACTGTATTAGGCAATAATCTGGACATACTGATGATGGGCATGCTGCTGTATATAGATGGGAGGAAAGCAGTCTAGCTTCAGTGTTAGAATACCATGTTTTCCATAAGCATTCATTTTCTGAAGAATATAAAGTCTGATACTCAAATGTATAGCATTATTCTAGTGACTTTAAGACAACATAACTTACCAAAAAATGAACATGTTATGATCTAGGCATACTGTGAAAATACGGAGAGTTGAGAGGTGTGCTGCTGATGGGGTGTAGCTGGGAGGAAAGCAAGCAAACTTCAACATATGACAGAATGGTTTGCATTATTTCTCATTTTTAAAGAATATAAACTATGAAACTCAAATGTGTTTCATTATTTAGTGACTACAAGCCAAAATGATTTGCCAGAAAAGCACACATATTACAAGAACATATCAATGTAATAGTCAATAATCTGAGCACTGTGAGAAAACATGGAAAGTTGTTAGGTATGCTTTTGGGGTATATGCATGCAGGAAAGCAGGCTAACTTCACTTCATCTGGAGTATTTATTTTATTTATTGTTACTTGTCCTTTCTGTAAGTGTAATTTACTATGGCTATACGTGTCATTTTTGGAAAAACAACCATTCATACCTCTCAACCTCTCAGTGCAAGAAATCTAGACAAAGACTGACAAAATGGGGGGACAAAGGCCCAAAACAGGGACGTATTTTAAATATTACTCTTCTAAGCTTTTAAAGTTGCTATAGTAACAGGATTCATTTTAACATAGATTTTCTGAAGGATTTGTAATCTGAAACTCAAATGTATATCATTATTTAGTGACTTCAGTCCTCAGATCATCCTGGTAATTTGTCAGAAAAACACAGATTTTATGAAGAACAGACCAAAAATATGAGCCAAAAATCTGGACATTCTGCAAAAGTCTGTACAGATGAGAGGTATGCAAACATTTTCGACTGTGGGGTAGTTTAGTACTTACTATCACTGTTTAAAATACATTTAATTAATGATTCAGTAATTAAATCAGAGAGTAAAGGACTGAATGATTGCACTGTGAATGTTAGCAAAGTACAACATTCACATTTTGGAATAGTCATGAACTCCAGATATTGATTTTGCACATATGGGAATGGTATTTTTTCTTTTTCTGATTTAACTTTTTTGTTACTTAATCTTGTACATTTATTAGTGGCTCTTACTGCAGGCCTTATTTTGTTGGTAGTTTATTTTTGGATAGCAGCTACAGTCTTTGGATCAGGAAATACATAAACTATAAAGTCAGAGAATTTTAATAATATTATTTTGATTTACTATAGTCAAAATTTCCTTTATTTATTCTGCTGATGCATGGAATAGACTACCAAATACATTAAAGCAAGTACTAGTTTAGATATTTTTAAGAACAGCCTGGAAACTTATTATGGTAATAACCATTTTGGTGTATTGGTAGGCTACAAGGTCATTACAGCCTGTGTGTGAAATAACTGCAGGGATGTATCGCTAAACAGGTTCTCTGTAAGTTGTTTGTATAAAGTGGAACTTGCTGAAGCAGGGTGATCTCCCATTTGCCTTACAACTGTCTGCATCTGTGTGGGTGTGCATGTGTCTGTGTCTGCATCTTTGTGTAGATGGGTTACATTCAGGGTTAGGGCTTTGTGGAGGATAGTAGAACTGAAAAAAAAAGATTATGCTGCTGTGACACCCGGTCACTGGCCCAGCAATCAAGGATCCTCAGTCCTCACCACTAACGTTGGGAGGGTGGCCTAATGGTTAAGGTGTTTGCCTTACAAACACAAGGTGCAGGGTTTGAGATTCACAAGGGATAATTGGGCTAGGCTTAAAATGGCTCGCAAGAGCAGTTAGCTTAGTACTAACCTATGAACCCCAGTGAGGGGCATCCACATAGGGGAGGATAACAAATACACACACAGTAAAGTACAATTTCCCTTAACAGCACACAGAGATCACAGTCAGTCTGGGACTGGTTTCTCCCTTTCTCTCCAGATCCCCAATAAGACTTCCCACTGGCACAGCTATATTATCCAGATCTTAGCCCAGTGGGCAAGCTAAAACCTGCAGCATACACTCTGTCCAACCAGTTCTTAGTGTCCCTGCCGAAGTAGCTGACACATACACACACTTTGAGATATGAGTTATATACAAACACACAAACTCCTGGGGAAGGCTGACACAGATTCTGTAGCTGTGCCCCCTTTCTGCCCAGTCTAAAAGGTAGTACCAGCTGCCACCACCCACTAATATCAGCTACTAAAAAGGCCCTTAACAAAGGGTGTCCAATTATTAATGTGCAATATTATTATCCAAATGGTTAATGTGACTGAACAGCAAAGCTTATTGGAGTGACTTGGACAGCATCAATATATACATGCAATGTACTCTAGAGCTTAAATTATCTCTACACAAAACAGCCACAGTTGAAAGGTTTAAAATATAATAATAAATAATAAAAACACAAGACAATACTTCTACACAGTGCTAGTCAAGAGCTCAGAGATCACAGAGAAATGCTTAAAATAATGCAGTAGAAAAGTTCTGACATCAATACAGAAAAACTAATCTAATCTTCCTATTTCCTAGCTATATCTAAGAGAAACACTGTTCTAAAATAAACCTACATATAGAACACAGGCAGAGTACTGGTGAGTTGGATGTTCTCAAGACAAATGCTAAATGCCCTCATTCTTTCTGTTCTTAAATTGATAAAGTACCACTGATTCATTTCAGATTACATCATTTCTTTCTGGTTCCCAGGCTAACAGAAACTCAGAGGTTAATAGCCCTTTTGATCTTGCAGCTGGTCAGGAAGCCAGAGCAATAAATGAAATTATACATGCAAATTCTAGCAATTAACTCTGGTCTCAAAACAATAGCCAGAATTCCTTCATCCAGACATCTCAGCTCCAAGCCCTGAGATCAAAGACAGTCATGAAATGCTTGACTTATCAGCTTTCTTACAGCAGAGTGCACTGTTTTTACATTTTTTTCAGTTCCACATCAAATACAGTCTTTTCACATTTAAGAGAACAGGCCTGTGGCTTACATTAACATTTACAAATGACAGAATTATCTACAAAATTCTATCTGGCTAGGCTGGCAGCCTTCACCTATCTTCACCCCCCCCGGTGAACTCAAGTTAGTTTTTCAAGTGACCCTTGAGAAACATTGCTTGAGAGGGTTAGGTCTATCTGAGTATACCTTACCCCATTCCCTGTCTTGAGAGCCCATCTGTGTTGGCATTGCTATGCCCACTGCAGTGCTACACTGACATATCATATGCTTGCAACCCTAGGCTCCATCTTAGTAACTTGGCATTTTGTTCGCTGGCTCTGTTTAACCATGTTAGGAGATTGTGATCTGTAACTACAGTGAATTTTCTTCCATACATATAAGGCTGAAATTTCTGCAGTGCCTACACTAGGGCTAGAATTCCTTTTCTACAGCTGCATAGCATTCTTCCCTGGGTTAGAACCTACAACTGAGATAAACCACTGGGTGCTCTTCTCCCTCTGAAGAAATCTGGCTAAGTACAGCCCGCACCCCATGGCTCAAAGCGTTCAACTGCACAACAAATTATTTGCTGTAATCTGGACTGGGGGTCCTCCCAAAGCTTCCTTAAGCTCCTGGAATGCCTGCTTACTGGCTGTGGTCCACACTACCTTATCCGACCTGTTCTTCCTTGTCAGGTCTGTGAGGGGAGCAGCTATGGTACTATAACTGGGGATGAACTTTCTGTAGTACCCTGCTGTCCCTAAGAATGTCCTCATGCCTAGTACCTACCTATGAACCTATAATGTTCTTGGGTGGCAAAAGCCAGGGTACCTTTTTGGCTGGGCTTGTATAGGCCCCAGGGCCGATAGCCTAGTACCTACCTATGAACCTGCTTTTTGGAAACAGGTGCAGGCCATGCCTGAATGGCTTCTACTTTGGTAGGTTCTGGCTTGATCTTACCACTCCCCACTCTATGTCCCAAGTAGGAGACCTCTGCCATACCCACCTGACATTTACTCGGCTTAATGGTCAACCCTACCCTCTGTATTCTGCCCAGCACCTCCCTGACATGTTGAAAGTGCTCTTGCTAGGAATGGCTGTAGATGGCAATATCATCTAGATAAACAAGGGCAAATAATCCTGATCCTGCTAGGATATGATCTACCAGCCTCTGGAAAGTTGCTGGGGCATTTTTCATCCCAAAGGGCATCTTTGTAAACTCATACAAGCCAAAAGAAGTCACAAAGACTGACTTCTCTCTAGCACTGGGAGTCAAGGGCACCTGCCAGTAACCCTTGGTATGATACTTAGCCCACCCAGCTGCTCTAGAGCCTCATCTATCCTAAACATGGGGTAAGCATCTGACTCTGTGTGACTATTTAACGTCCTGTAGTCCACATAGAACTTGATGCTGCCATCCTTCTTTGGCACCAGCACCACTGCGGAGGCCCAGGGACTGCTGGACTCTTGAATTAACCCTAATTCCAACATTTCCTGTATCTCCTCCTCAGAGTCTGTTTGACTCCCTCAGGCACCCTATAAGGGGCTTGCCTAATAGGCCTTTGGGGTCCTATATCCACCTGGTGCTGCACCAGGTGGGTGCACCCTGATTTCCCAGTGAACATGTCCCCAAACTCCTATAACACTGTTTGGATTTCTTGAACCTGAGTAGGAGATAGCTGCTGGGACATTGCTACCCCTTCCATTGAGGTGTCAGTCCGAGCCTCACTGAGGTGATCAGTCACCAGATCTCCCTCAGACTCCTTCTGCAATCCACTGCAAATGCTCAGCACAAGGGCCTCCCTATCATGGTAAGGTTTCATCATGTTAACATGATACGGTTTGTGCCTCTGCCTCCAGCCTAGCAGTTTCACCATATAGTTAACATCACTTACCTTTCTTACCACCTTGTAGGGTCCCTCCAAAGCTACTTGCAGCTTGTTGTGTCTGACAGGAATGAGAACCATTACCTGCTGCCCTACAGCATACTCTCTAGCTGGAGCATTCCTGACATACCAGACCTTTTTCTGCTGCTGAGCTTCTATCAGGTTTTACTGGGACAAATCAATTTGTTCCCTGAGCCTTGTCCTGAGGTTTAGGACATATACGACAACAGACTCCTTGTGAGATTCACACTCACCTTCCCACTCATTTTGAATTAAATCTGGGGGTCCCCTCACCCTATGTCCATACAACCCAAAGGGTGAAAAACCTGTGGATTCCAGGAGAACCTCTCTGTAATCAAACAATAGATGGGGCAAATATTTGTCCCACTCCCTCTTAAACTGGTCTGCAAATGTCTGTAGCATATACTTGATTGTAGAGTTTAACCTCCCAACAAAACCATTAGTCTGGGGATGGTAGGGGTGGTCTTCAGGTGCTTCACCTCACAGTACTTCCACAGACAAGTCATCAGGTCTGACATGAAATTGGCACCTCTGTCAGTCAGTATTTCTTCTGGGAAACCTACCCTGCTGAAAATCTCTAAGAAAGCATTTGCCACCTTTTCTGCCTCAATGGAGGACAAAGCCTCTGCCTCAGGGTATCTTTTAGCATAATCTACTACCACTAGGATATACTTTTTCCCTGTGGAACTTGGGGTACTCAAAGGCCCCACAATATACATAACTACCCCCTGAAATGGCTCCTCACTCACAGGCAAAGGCATCAAAGGAGCTCTCACCTTGTCTCCTGCCTTGACTACCTTTTGGCACTGCTCAAAGATCCTGCAGTACCCGGTTACCTCTCTGGAAATTCCAGACCAATATAAGTTCTGCATAAATGCGTCTCTTTGTACGTTTTATACCCATATGACCTGCAAAGGGAATATCATGGGCTATGGCTAGAAGCGCCAGACAGTAGGCTCTAGGCACTACCGACTGCTGTACCCTCTCACCTCCTAGCCCTCCCTCAAGGGTCCACTCTCTGTACAGTAACCCTTTGTCCCAGTATACAGATTCCCCTTTCCCTTGGGAATCAGGTGCTTCACTTGCTACCTCTCTCAGGCCTTGCAATGTAGAGTCTGAGAGCTGAGTCTGTCTCAACTCTCTCTTTGTAACCCTCTCCAGCTCCCACTCCACAGAAAGTCTGGCATCCTCTGACAGTGGCACCTCACTGTCAGCCTGGGTACTACTACTCACTTATACCTTTACAGTAACTCTGTCCAAGGGAACATCAGTAACCACAAGCAGCTGTGGCTTGCCTTCAGTCTCACTGCTACAGTGTAGCTTCCTCCCTGAAGTAACCACCTCACCAGTCATGGCTGCAAGTATGCAGTCTGTCTGGGTCTTCCCAAGGCTATCAAACCCACATGATTGTCTCAAAGCCTGACTGCGTGTAATGCATTAACACATGGTACTGGCTCATCCAAATCCTACCCTATCAGGACATCTGCAGGATGGTAGTTTAGTACCCATGTTGTCTCAAGACAACCTACTATTGGCATTTTGTCTTCCCCACTTACTGCCAATCTCACCTTCTGTTGCCCACCTTGCCTCCATGGACATCTGTATGCCACATGGTCCCACTGGTTGCATTCAAAACATTTAACCCTACGTCCTGGATGTGTACCTGGACTAGTGGCTTCCCCTGCTACTGGCAGATTCTGTTGGGTCAGTCTGAGCTTCCCACCATGGGTTCCTTTAGACCTATGAGCAGTACTAGGGGCCCCTTTCCTGTGCAGGGATGCCCTGCTTGCTAGGTATAAGTCTCCTTTCTTCCCTAACTCATCTAAAGTAGCACATTGTCTGTCAGCTAACCAGATCCTCATGTCCTCAGGCAAAGTGCTAAGGGCTTGTTCCCTCACCAAAAGATCTGCCAGACCTTCAAATGTGGTGACCTGACATCCACTCACCCACCTATGAAAATAAGTGCTCAGTTCAGCAACATATTCACACACACTTTCATCTGCCTTGCGTCTATACTCATGAAACTTTTTTCTAAAAGTTTCAGGTGTTAGCTTAAAAATTCTAACAAGCATTCTTAACAGTAATATAATCAGAATATTCACAATCAGCAAGTTTAGACAACACAGTTACAGCTTTACCATGGAGTAAGGGGGTCAGGAACTGTACCCAGAGCCTTTGGTAAAATCATACTGTTTACACACCCTCTCAAACATATGAATGAAACTATCAAAATTATCCCCCTCTGTAAAATGTGGAAGAAATTTACTGACCTTTTGTACTTTTGGAGTCCAGTTACTCCCTTCCCCATTACCTCCATGACTCTGGCAAAGGGTCAGCATCTCCTTCTCATGCTGCCTCTGCCTTTCTTTTTCCTCAGCTTCCAAGCATAACAGTTTCTCATTCTCTTCAGCCTGCAGACATCACAGTTTCTCATTGTCCTCACTCTAGACACCTCAGTCTCTCTGTTGTTTCTATTTCCACATGCCTGGCCTCCAACTCAAGTCTCTTTAGCTCCAGATGGATTTTTAAGTCCACTGCAGAAAGGTTGAGCTGCCCATTCTCTGAGTGTGGTACAACTCCACTGCCAGTCTGATCGCCTCTGGTTGCTGTTTTCTGATGCAGCTGTGACCAAAGCTGCAATCATATTTGCCTTAGTCAGGTTTCCATGCACTAGTCCCCTAGCCTGGCACATCTCAGCCATTTGGCTCCTTGTCAGCTTTCTGTACTCCTCTGCTGACATGCTTGCCTGCTCTCCCTGACTAACTAAGCTAACAAAAGAAACAAAACAGTTGTGATCTGAACTCTGAGTCTTCACTGCATGGCTGATTTAGAGTACAAAAACACTTTCAGTGATCACTGTACACAAGCTACAGGAATTCACACTACCCACACCACTACAAGCCAGTTAATATTTGCCAACCAATTTATTGTTACTTCTCCTTTCTGTAGGTGTAATTTACTGTTGCTATATGTGTCATTTTTGGGAAAACAACCATACAATTTCTACTGTGGGGTAGTATAGTACTTACTATCACTGTTTAAAATACATTTAATTAATTGATTCAGTAATTAAATCAGAGGGTAAAGGACTGAGTGATTGCACTGTGAATGTTAGCAAAGTGCAACATTCATATTTTGGAATAGTCATGGACTCCAGATATTGATTTTGTCACATATGGGAATGGTATTTTTTTTTTTTTTGATTTAACTTTTTTGTTACTTGATCTTGTACATTTATTAGTGGCTTTTACTGGAGGCATTATTTTGTTGGTAGTTTGTTTTTGATAGCACCTACAGTCTTTGGATCAGGAAATACATAAAACTATAAATTCAGAAAAAATTGAATAACATTATTTTGATTTACTATAGTCAATTTTTCCTTTATTCATTCTGCTGATGCATGGAATAGACTACCAAATACATTAAAGCAAGTACTAGTTTAGATATTTTTAAGAACAGCCTGGAAACTTATTATGGTAATAACCATTTTGGTGTATTGGTAGGCTACAACGTCATTACAGCCTGTGTGTGAAATAACTGCAGGGATGTATTGCTAAACAGGTTCTCTGTAAGTTGTTTGTATAAAGTGGAACTTGCTGAAGAAGGGTGATCTCCCACTTGCCATACAACTGTCTGCATCTGTGTGAGTGTGCATGTGTCTGTGTGTCTGGGTCTGCATTTTGTGTAGATGGGTTACATTCAGGGTTAGCGCTTTGTGGGGGATAGTACAACTGAAAAAAAAAAGATTATGCTGCCATTTTCCCTTTTGACTTGTGTGATAAATTCCTCTCAAGCATACGTCATTAAAAGGAATGGTCCTCAGTTCATTCAGAATGTTGTAACTGATGGTAAATAGTGCTGAATCATATCAGCACATAGGTTCATAGGTAGGTACTATGTTATTGGTCCTAGGGTCTATACAAGGCTAGCCAAAAAGGTACCCTGGCTTTCGCCACCCAAAAAAATTATTTTCCTGTGCCCCTGTCGAGCAGAGATGCAGAGGTGATCCCCGGGGTGAATTTCCTATTTCCCATCCAATTATCAAGATTTTTCTTGAAGAGTGCTAATGAGGAGCATTGTTTGATATAGATATGTAGTTTGCTCCAGAGTATGGGAAGTCTCGGGAACAGGAAGCTATCCCTCCAGCATGTTCTGTTTATTGTGGTGACAAAGTTTAGGTCCCTAGAGTGTGTAGCTCAGAGAGATTGGGATTTCTTTAAGTGGAGCATGTCCAACAGCTCTGGGTTTGACAAAGCTTTGTTGTTAGGCAGAGATCGCCTCTGAGTAGGCAATATGCGACGTAGTAAAGCTGGAGTTTTTTGAGACTGTCTGCGTAGGGCATCTGTTTGAGGCCAGTAATCCTCTTTGTGAGGTGTTTCTGTGGCCTTTCCAGTTGTTGTACATGTCTTGTGAGGTACATACCAAAAGGGGCGTTGGACTCTATAATGGGTCTAATGAGTGATGAGTAGAGGGGAACAATGACCTCTTTTTTCCTGGGTGAGAAACCTTTTGTTATGAGGTCGGCCACATAGAAGGATTTCCTGACTACTGTGGCGATGTGATTATCAAAAGAGAGACTACTGTCCACCTGTGTCCCAAGGTCTCTTATCACACTTTCGGTGTTAAGTAGATTACCACCTATGTGGTAGCTCATGGGTCAAACTTTTTATAAATGTAAAGTGACTCATTTTAAAACATCCTGTGAGCTTACTAGTTGAAGTTGTTATTAAATGTTCCACAATTTGACCATTTGTTGCAATTATGAAATGCAGAGTTCCTAATTTCAGAGACAGAAGGTTGATAGCAATAATATGATAGAAATGCAGAAATAAGTTTATGGCAGGTTTGATGTTGCTGATTCAGATGCACAGGGATTATTGCAAATATATATATATATATATATATATATATATATATATATATATATATATATATATATGTAAAAGCTCGACTTTCATATGGCTATATATATATATGTAAAAGCTCGACTTTCATATGGCCGAGACCATATGATCGAACTTTTAAAAGCTCGAACGATCTGAATGAGGATTTCCATAGAGCACGGAATGGGAAGATTTCTCTTTACCGCAATGTAGTGTAATCTTGGCATTGGTATATTTAAATAGTGGGGAGTGTAGCACGGTTTAGTTTTTTTTTTTTTTTTTTTTCACATTTTTGAACATTCAAATGCTCGATCATATGGTCTCGGCCATATGAAAGTCAAGCATTTGGATGTTGATTATGTGAAGTAGACCCATATATATACACACACATAATATATATATATATATATATATATATATATATATATATATATATATATATATATATATATATATATACATATTTCATTATATAACTTATAGGCATATCTGCTACCTAATCTATACATTCATTTGCTGCTCACTATAGACTATAAATGAGCCATTGTTGCCTACTGGACTGCTCATTGTGTACTTCTGCCTACTGTTCAGTTTTATGGATTCAAACTTGATCTACAAATGACTGAATATTGTAAGTACTCCTGTTTCTACAAGTGAGTCACACATTCTTGTATGTAAAATGCAGGATAAATGGGTTTTGTAATCACTCTACTTCACACAATGGGAGGATTTCATAGGTTCATAGGATGATACTAAGCTATTGGCCTGGAGGCCCTTATAAGCCTAGCCAAGAATGTTGCCCATGTTCCCACAAAATCAGCAACTGTTTCTCCTGTCTAGCAGGGATACAGGTGGGATCCCAGGGGTGTATTTTCTGTTTCCCATCCAGTTGTCCAGGTTCCTCTTAAAGAGGGCTAGAGAGGTACTATGCTTGACATGGAGAGGGAGTTTATTCCATAGATGGGGGAGTGTTTGGGACAGAAATCTATCCCACCGACAAGTTCTGTTAATATCACAGACCAGGTTGAGGCTTTATGTGCAGGTTGCATGAGTGAAGTTTGATTTATGGATATACAGCAACTCCACCAAGCCTGGGTCTGAGATGGCCTTGTATGCCAGACACAGGTCACCTCTGAGGAGTCTGTATGAGACTGAGTAGAGGGACAGGGCTTTTAGCCTATCAGTATAGGACAGGTGTTTGAGACCCTGTATTTTCCTGGTCAGGAACCTCTGTGGTCTCTCCAGCTGCTGCATGTGCTTGGCAAAGTACATGCAGAAGGGGGCATTGTACTCAATAATGGGTCTGATAAGGGAGGAGTACAAGGATGTTATGACCTCCTTGTTCCTGGATGAAATACCCTTACTTCTGAGGTGGGCCATGTAGAAAGCCTTCTGTTACAGCGGAGGCAACATGGTGGTCAAAAGTCAGGTTGCTATCAACCTGGGTGCCCAAGTCCCTCACGACTGATTGTGTGCTTAGTACAATGTTATTAATGTGATAATTAGTGGAGACTCCATTTTCCCCAAAGGGGACAATGATGCATTTCTTGGCATTCAGTTCGAGGCCATACTTCTGGCACCAGTGATTTGTTTGGGTAAGGCCCTCTTGGAAGATGTTCACATCACTAGGGGAATTTAAGACAGCACCCAGCTTGCAGTCATCTGCAGACTTAGTCAGCCACAGACCACTGGTTTTGGCTTGTACCTCAGAAAAGTATATCCCAAACAGTAGAGGCCCCAAGACCGATCCTTGGGGTACATCGCTCATTACTGGTCTACTACTAGAGGTGACGTCCCCTTTTTTGACTGAGTGGGTTCTATCAGTGAGCCAGTTAGCTACCCATCTTGTAACATATGGGTTGATGCCTAGCTGGGAGAGTTCATCTATTATGCCAGAGTGGGGAATAGTGTCGAAGGTTTTGGCTTGGTCAAGGTAGGTGGTGTGCACCATCTTCCCCTCGTCCATGGCTTTAGTGACTGTTTTGAAGAAGTCAACCAAGTTTAACAGGTATGATCTCCCTTTGACAAAACCAAACTGTGTGGAGTCAAGCATATGGAGGTTGCCAATGTCCTTGTTTATAAGGTCTATGATAAAGCGCTCCATGGTCTTGCAGATCAGGCTAGTTAGGTTGATGGGCCTACAACTGCCTGGGTCAGTGGGCACAATCTTTGTGTAGAGGGATCACAGTGACTGTTCTCCATTCAGCTGGGATGAAGCCGGTGCTCAGGCTTTGGCTGAATAGGATGCCTAATGGAGCTGACAGCTCATGCCTGAGTTCATGTAGGATACAGCCAGGGATGTTGTCTGGTCCCATTACAGGGCATTAAACACCTGTTCCCTGGAGATGAGGAGAGGGGTACAGGTGCTGGGGATGTCCTGGTTTACTGATGGGAAAATTTTAAGCCTAGCCAATTTCCCTCAAAAGTGAGAGTCAAGCCCTGTACCATGTGTTTGTGAAGTAAACACCTTAACCACTGTGCCAACAGTTTTTAAATGGCAATTATTGGGAGACATAAAATAATGTTAAATGATGTAAATAACTGAGCCCTGACTGCAGAGGTGCTAATGATGTTTTTCTCATTCTCAATACCCAAGTGATTACTGATAAAGCTTGAATTCCATATCTCATGCCATTTAATATTACTGTAGAGGTGCTAACGATGTTGTTTTTCTATCTCACTACCCAGGGGTTAGTGATAAGATTTGAATTCCAGCTCTTGGACCATGCTAATATTGCTGGTGTTGGAAGATTGAGTAAATGAAATACTGATATTATTACAGTATACAAGACTACAGTGTGTACACACCAGGCTGCTAGCAATGTTTTCATTCTTTTTGCCTAGACATGTTGAGCACAGACATTGTAGTTAAACTTGTAGCATACCTTTCTAGTATGTCACAGTCTGCATTGAGAAAGTAGAAGTCACTCATTCCATTAGGTTTACAGTCAGTCAGTAATTTTGAACTTTATGGCTTAGTTCTCCATAGTACAAACACACAGTGAACAGCTTTGTTCATTGGGGGAATATAAAGAAAAATATTTATGTGTTTTTCATGATGTAGATGTTGCTATGGTTAAAAACCACAAACATAAAATTAACAAGTTGGAGAGGAATGAAAAAGAATATAGGGATGGGGTGGTCTGTGCCAGGTTTTTGCCCAACCAAAGAGTTCACAAAACAGGAGGTAGGGATGGTTCTGAAGTGGTAACAACCCAATAGGCCCAAATGAGAATATCCCATTTGGGAGAGGAGGCCTGAGGAGATACAGAATATGCAGAACAAACCATCCTATGCCCAAGCAGTGAGGGGGTGGAACCCCAAGAACTACTATGGGGGAAAGAGGAACAACGGGAGGGTGACTTAAATATTTATAACATTTCTAACACTATTGATTCAGAAAATACAATTACAGGTATTACTGACGGAACAGATGGTATTTATCATGAAGGACCTATTTACACCCATAATGAGTTTCATATATTTAATTATACAGATGTTCCCCTGGAAATTACACATTTTAGGTTATTTGAGAAGGGCTTCAACTTCATGCCCACTGTTAAAGGTAAAATGAGTGAGAAGCTGTTAGATGTAAAATTATTTTTGCAGAATCTTAACTTAAGGGAAATGTTCAATGACTCTGGACCTAGTTCAACTCAGGGGAGGTTATATAAAAAGAGTTTTATTAACCTTCGGTTGCATCCATTTGCTATGTACCTCTCAAGACATCTGCAACAACTGGAAAGGTCATAGAAATACCTCACTAAAAGAATCACAAGCCTAAAGCAGATGCCCTATGCTGACCGCCTTAAAAAACTCCAGCTATACTCTGTCGCATATCGTCTACTCCGAGGTGATCTCTGCTTAACATACAAGGCCATGTTAAACCCAGAGCTGTTGAACATGTTACACTTATAGAAATCCCAATCCCTCAGAGCCACATGCTCCAGGGATATAAACCTTGTCATCACAATAAACAAAACATGCTGGAGGGATAGGTTCCTGACTCAGAGACTCCCCAGACTCTGGAATAGACTGCCCATACATGTCAAGCAGAGTGCCTCTTTGGCCCTCTTCAAAAGGAACCTTGATGATTGGATGAGAGAAAGGAAATTCACCCCGGGGATCAGGTCAGTCGCCCTGCTAGACAGAGGTCCAGGGAAGTAAATAGTGTGGGAAGAAATAGCCAGGGAATTGTTATGCCTAGGCTTGTATAGGCCCTTGGGCCGATAGCCTAGTACCAACCTAAGAACCATCCAATGATTAGCAACTTTGGAACACTGGTTGAGAATGAAATCAAAGGCCTTTTGAACACCAAAAGATGGTGTTGGAGAAACCTGACCCAAGAGGAAGAGATTTTGCTGAGAAACTTAAGTAGCAACAAAAATATTAGGATCATGAAACCCAACAAGGGGGGAGGGGTGGTAATAATGGAACATCTAGATTACTGTGAAAAGATGCTTGAATTATTGAATTCAGGGGAAAGATATTCCCAGACATCCAAGGGTGAAATTGATGTGGCCTACAGCAAATTGACTGGTTACTGGAAGACAATTTACTTCAAGGAGCCATAGATAAACAATTGTTTACTTTCTTGTGGGTGGACAAACCAGTCATACCAGGGATATTTGGGATATAATCCACCCCTCAGACCTATTGTTGCATCGGGTGGTCCAGAAACCCAGCCTTAATCTTCCTACTGCCATCTCCTCAAAACTAGGAATCTGCTACAACAAAATTGCTAAATTCGTAACTAAATCTAAACACTCCTCCCATCATTGCACCTCTCTCCACATGCTAAAGTGGCTAGAGCTTCCTAACCACCTTGTCTACCTTCAACTTACTACAGCCCACAAAATAATCTTTAAACCTACTGCATGCCCTGCTCTTACTAATATCTTAAAATTCTAAACTCTGCACAGACCCCTTAGATCTGCCCAGCAAACTCTACTTTCTGTATATAAACCAAAATGTCCCCCTGGCCATTTTCTCCGATCCTATTCATTAGCCAAAGAAAGGAACTCCCTCCCACCCCTGCTAAGAATCATTACAAGCTTTGAACTCTTCAATTCCCAGCTCCACTCCCACCTCCCCAACATTGGAAATGTAATTGCATTCTTCCTACCTAACTCCTCCTAATGTCGCTTATACATGTACTTCCTAATGTACATGCTGTTTTTTCTACAACTGCCTTGCTCTGAATCTAACGAATGGTTACCATGTAAATATTGTACATGGCTTTCTATCCCTGCTCTCTGTTAATTGTCTTCCCCTTTTCTTCCTTTCTTTGTGCACCTTTTCAATTTGCTACAACTCCATATATAATTTTACATTTGTTTTCTAAAACATTTATAATTGTATGTATAATTGCATAAATGTAAAACTCTATGCTTGTTTTAATTGTATGTAATACAGAGCCTTTCTCCCCAGGCCTCCAATGAAAAAGGGCCCTCTGGGCCCAGTGGACCTCCCCGGTTATCAAACTGGAAATAAATAAATAAATAATAAATTTGTGGATATCAAATTAAAGCCCTTGTACAATCTAGTCGATCATATTTTGATCGACTCATGGGACTTTTTATATAAGGTTGGTAAACTAGGATACAAGGATAGCATGGTATTCATTACCATAGATGTCAGGGACCTGTTCTCCATTATTCCTCAAACTATTGGTTTAGAATGATTTGCACTCATACTTATTGATTTGGGATTCTTAACAGCTTCTGATTTTAGGCTAGTTATGGAAATTGTCCCCCGGATTTACTATTCTTCCATGCAAGACTAGCTTAGTCCTGCATAGAGGCGGCCATTTAGGAGCAGGATGGCAGCGCACCATGCATATTAATAAGGCGCGCTGCCTGAGCTCCTAGGCTTACACGGAGTGTGTAAGAGTGCAGGGGGTGTGTCTGAGAGCAGAGCTTAAATGGCTGAAGAGGATAACAAGGAAGATATATGCAAATAAAACAGCACAGCAATAGTGTAGTGGGCAGAGCATTCACCTTATTAGCAGGCATTCCTGTTTCGAGTCCCACTGCAGCACATTCTATTTCCCATGGCAAAGCTCATTATGAATAATAAAAAACAAAACTGATGATCAAAACCAAAACCAAGTAAAGGTATGATCCATGGCAAGAAAAAGTGAGAGCCAGGAATAATATCCAAAAAACGTGTTTATTGAACCACACAACAAATCTTTCTTGTTCTGTGGTTCAATAAACACGTTTTTTGGATATTATTCCTGGCTCTCACTTTTTCCTGCCGTGGATCATACCTTTACTTCATTATGAATAATATTTATGTTGCATAAACCACTAAATAACATATTTTCATGAACTGGAGTACTGCAGTAAATGCACATGTGAGATGTCAGTGTCATAATGAATAAGGCACTAGTAAGCAGGTGTAAGCAAAAATAAGCAGTAGTAAGCATATTTAAGCACTAGTAAGTGGGCTTACGCCCGTTTGCGTGGTGGTAAGCAATGCCTACACTGGTTAAGCAATTGTAAAAGCTAACTCTCTGTAAGCAGATGTAAGGGCAGGTTAGCAGTGCTTATTGTCACGCAGACCTGCTTACAAATGCTCAAAAGTGCCTTAATCACTCTGTATCCAATGGCCCTTGTTCTGCCCATCAACAAAATAAACAGCCATGCAAGTCTCGAACCCAGGATCTGATACACCATAGTCACAGTAGTTAACCACCTAGCCATCCCAGAAGTACAGAAGAATGAGGTATCACCAAACAAGTCCTCACCACCTCACCATAGTAAAACAAAACTAAACCTGTGAAAGGAATCAGTATACAGTCATATGTTTCGTAACCCACTAGATAACATAGATATGTGAACTGGAGTACAGCAGTAAGCCCAGAAGTGAGGCGTAATTATAACAGAGTGTTGAAGTCCCCAATAAAACCCAAGGACCCCATAGAGTGTACATACACATTAATCATGGATACCAGGCATACATATAAGGTGTAATGAATAATAACTCAATGCCAAAAAGGAATTATAATGCAAAGTCTAATGTAAGCAACGCTAAGCATTGCACAGGGCAGCTTTGGAGGTGTAAGCAATGTGTAGGGCAGCGAACTCATTGTGCCCAGTGGTATAACCCTTCAAACAATGCCAACCACAGGTAAGCAGGTTTTCCCATAGCTTAGTCTTTTCAAAACCGGCCAATCATGAAAAAGTGCAGGAAATCGACCCTACTTAAACCCAAGAGGCAGGAATATATCTCATAACTGGTTGTAGCTTCCCCTTGCAGGCACTATGGCAGTAAGGGGAGAAGGTGTGCACTTTCGGGTGCAGCGCTGGTGCATCCAGGAGCCAAGGTCATGGCAGGATTCCTTCTCAAAGACCATGATCAGAGACTGCTGTAGGGCCAGTACCAGGGCTCCCAATATAAGGCGGAGGCCTGGGACCATCTCGCCCATGACCTCACCAATGCCACTGGCATATCCTGAACTGGTGAGCAGGTCAGGCACCACTATGCCAACCTGAAGAAGCGTAAGGGGGACCTCTTGGAGGAGTGGCTCCAAGAGGCTAGAGCGGCAAGGGATGTTCCAGTCGTGTGTAGGTATCATCTCAGTATGTGTGTAATAATTGCCAGCTCAGGTATATCATGGATATGTATGGCTAAATATTCCTCTTATGTCCCCCACAGCTGCAGTGGAGTGGGCCACGAACCAGGAGGCCCACATCAGTTGCCTGGTGAGGTTGCGATGCGAGGCAGGTCAGTAATACTCATGCATTTACTGTCATAGGAAATAAAACTAAAAGTAGTAGTAAATTAATTGCCTGTATAAAACCTGTATTGTTCAAGGCAAGTACTGCATACACTAGAGAATATGGCAGGAAGAGTCTCATATTGTTTGTATGTCAATAACATTGTAATAGCCTGATAAAACGTGTCTGGACTGCACGTGTATATTCTGGTATCATATGGTAATGTAGATTTGCAGTCATGTAATAGTACTGTTGTAGTAAGCACACTGTTACCCACACCGTGCACCATAAATTGAATGTGTAGGAATGCCTGCATATGACAGGTGTAATCCCCAGAGGACATTTAGTACAACTGGGAGAGACATAGACAGTAAACAGGGAAAATGCAGACAACAAAAACTGAATAGCACATGCAACTGAGATGTGAACTGCTGTTTTTTTAGCACACACTGCCACGATTGGAATCCTGCCAGGGGTGGTAGTCTGCAAACAGAATCATACCCCACAACTGTACAGATATGTCCAGAATGTCCAGTAAAGTGGCCCATATCTGTTGCCTATCAACCTGTCCCCCTAGGAAATCAGTGGGATGATCCCAGACGTATAGGCAGCAAACAGGAAATACAACTGTTTGACACACATCTATGAGAACAAAGCTGGCACACTAGCAACTTCCCAATACCTTATGTGAGTAAGAAGCCACGTAAGTCCCATTTACACCCCAACTTGTCAAGTTGTGGTCAGAGTGTGGACGGTAAAAGAGTGAGATGTATGTGCAGAATAGTAATGTGGAATCTGGTACTGTGTGTGGGAACATTCAGGTAGTGTTAATAAACATTCCTCCCACAGGTCTGTCAGATACCAACACTGTGACCAGAAATACAAGAATGATAAGCAGTCGCTCTGAATAATGAGGTATTAGACATCACTGTTACCCACACTGCCCTACAACATATAACTGTCTAGGAAATGTGTATAAGAGTGTTGTAATACAAGGTTAGAATGCAAAAGCACAGGGGATTAATAAGACAGAAAGCAGATAGGAGATATACAGCAATATCTATATAGCAGACACAACTGTGATGGACAGTGTTTAAGTTGTAGCAGACACAGCCATGGTCTGAATCCTGGGAGTGGAATTAGGCTGCATACAGAATCATACCCCACAACTGTACAGATGAATCCGTATATGTGCACATATTGGTTGCCTGTCCCCCTGTGGCCCTAGTAAGTCTGTGGGATGATCCAAGATGTTTAGCCAGCAAACAGGGAATACAAGTGATTGTCAAACATCTATGAGAACACACCTGTCACTATAGCAACCCCGAAACTGTTAGGAGAGTAATATTTCAAGTATGTCATATCTACACTCCTATGTTATCAAGCTGTGACCACAGTGTGTACATTAACAGAGTGAGATGTATGTGCATAATACTGATGTATAATCTGGAACTGTGTGTGGCAACAGTCAGGAAGTGCTAACAAACATTGCTCCCACAGGTACGTTGGATACGAACACTGTGCTGAGGAATACAGACCATTATAACTTGTACTGGTACTGTTCACTCTGGTATTGTAGGGAACTGTGAATGTTGCAGTTTCCCTGAATAATAAAGTATCACTGGTCACTGTCACCCACACTGTGCTACATAATATAACTGTGTAGGAAAGCATGTATATGTGTGTGTGTCAGGTCACTAAAGGTGGAAAAGGGCAATATTCTAGATATGTCCCGGCACATCAGCATGTGGTTAACACATGGCCTGAGTCTGTGCAGAAAGAGATTGATAGTTATGTGAAAAACATCAACCTGGAATCCGGGAGTATGTGTAGAAACTGTTAGTTAGTGTTAACAAACAGTTCCTGCACAGATATACCAGGCAAGAGGTGTATACTGCAGGTAAAACCGGTTCATGTGTAATGATGCCGACAGCCATATCACTGTCCAAACTAAGGCTATAGGGTAGTGTAGTAAGACTTGTAAGGTACAGATAACAGCACTGACTAGGAAAGTAATATGGACTACAGGAATATACTAGTTGTTGACATCATTCCCTCCCCTTATCATATCTCCAACAATAATCAACATACCCACCCCAACTGGTATGTAATGACTCTGATAATGTCCAGTTGTTTGATAAATGTTTTAATAGCTCCCATGCATGTGCTATATAGAATTATTCCAACACTGGTGGTATGGTGCCATCAATGTACCTGTATGCTGTTCTTATTACCACTGTGGTCCCATATATGCATGTGTTCTGTTTACCGTGCAACTGTTCCGTATCTGGTGTCTGGGTTAATGGGGATATCTGTGCATGTTGTTATACCTAACCCTGGAGTGTGCTGACTATTACTAACCCACATATGATGATGAAATCTAAACACTATAGCACGCTTGGGAAGGCCGGACCCAGCTGTCCCACCTCAGCTGGCCGTGGCACCAGGCACCAGCATGTCTGGGGCCCAACCTGGGACCTCCCTGTCCGTTGGTCCTGCACCACCTTTGGGTGGAACTGCCTCAGAGGATGGGGCTCACCCCCCTCCAGGAGTGGGCGTGGACAGGCACCAGTCACCCGTCACCAGGTCGGGCCGTGGTGCATAGACAGATCGACCAGCAGTTTGGTGATCTTCTACACCAACTCAAGGGCCGCTTGTCACGATTAGAGAGTCAGCCTGGCTCTGTGACTCAGCCCCCAGCACAGCCACCTTCGGGGCTGTGAAGGTGCAGTGATGACTGCCAATGGGTGGGGACCTCAGTCCCACTGTCACCACTAGGGGGCTTGTGGGCTTCCAATATCCCAACACCTCTCCCTATCAGGATATTCACCCTCCACGTGTCATATACTGCCTCTGTATGTATCTTGTTTGTCTTGTCTGTTAACCTACCCAACCTATCTCCCGAAATATACCTACTATCCCTCCCCAACATCCCATTCTCACTTTAAAAAAAAAAGGGCAATCTGTCCCCACAAAAAAATCTCACCCCATACATAGCTGTCCATTTCGCAAACATGTCCACTGGACACATGTAATCCGGTCTAATTGGCATCACAACTTATTTTTGTTGTCCTCACCCCCTCCCAGGGGTTTGAGTGTCCAAATCTACCTCCAAATTCAGTGTATATGCACAGCTGTTGCTGTAGATGAAATGGGCAGCTGTGGACGTTTCCTACACTCTTCCTGCACATCCCTGGCTATTTTTCCTACCGTCTTTCCCTCTTTGTGCCCCTTTTTTCACCACTTTCCTATCAACCCCTTTTTCTTTTCTTTTAAAGAAATTAGCGCGGGCAGAAGTAAGCACTTTTAAGCAGCAGTAAGCAAGTTTAAGCCTGTTTGCACGAGGGTAAGCAATGCCTACACAGGCTAAGCAATTTAGAAGCTGAGTATAAGAAACCGTAACCGGAAGTTAGCAGTGCTTACCTCCACACAAACTCACTTACAACTGCTTTAAAGTGCCTTAATCACTCTATATCCAACTGCCTGTAATCTGCCCAGCAACAAAATAAACAGCCTCTGCAAGGCTCAAACCCTGCACACCATAGCCAAAGTGATTCACCACTAAGCCATGTCACATATACATAATCCTGATGTTTTCAAAAACATATCATCTAGCCCAGTCACTCAACAGTACAGAAAATGTATTCCAACATTTAGATGTATGTGTATGTGCAAATATATTAATATCTAAACAGATACAACATATATATATATATATATATAATATATACATATGTCTAAATATATAAGAACATATATACATGCAAATGCCTACATCGACACATATATATGTTCACCCCTATATGTCTACATATACACTGCAAGTTACATATATGTAAGCAGATATATATCTATGTAGGTATATACGGACATAGTTATATATATGTAAGCAGATAGATAGATAGATAGATAGATAGATAGATAGATAGATAGATAGATAGATAGATAGGTATATACGGCCATACATCTGTAGATAACAATGGTAGATTAACTAAAACATATATGTCCACATGCACCATTAATGGGGTTGAGAGGCCCCAAACAATATACGTCTTGTACGAATAGGTATACCCCCCCACAGCCAAACACGTCCGCCCTGCAATACACTACCAAGTGTTGCAGATCCCATAACCAGGACCTGACACGACATGGGCACAAGATGTTAACAGTACTACATCCCACCTGTATGATGTCAGGCTTGTATTAGTAACATATCATGCAGTACAGTCTGGCTCCCATAGGAAATGTAAAATGTGGAAACTATCAACATCCCCAGGATACATATACACAGCCACATAAATGCAGCTACAGATTTTATATATATATATATATATATATATATATATATATATATATATATATATATATATATATATATGTACATGTGACTACACATACACATGCAGAGATATGTACACTAAGATACATATGTAGAAGGTGTACACAATATGGAACAGCCATTATGCCTACAACTAACACCTGGACACTGTAAGGGCCACCCATACAAATGACAATTGTTGCCTGCAACATATACACACAGAGAGGTCATATGATAAAACACCACACACGGGTTTGCAGAGATGGAAAACCTTTGTGTGTGTACTATTACAATTTTATATGCCATGTCATATAGCTGTTCAGGCACTGACATCCATATAAACAGAGTAATGCAACTGTGAAACAGTTATACTAATACAGTAGTCTGGAAAGTTTCACAGCTGTTGCTGTCCAGGCCAAGCCCTTCAAATTGTGCAATAGTAAGAACAGACTGGGCCAAACAATCAACAGTAAGTAATGCAGGTGTATAGTTCAGCAGCCTCTATCTACACTCTGTACAAAATCACTAGGTGATAAAGAATTCAGTTGACCAAATGGGATGTAACTGTTACACAACAAGGCATAACTGATACCATCAGAAGCACACTTACAAACAGAACAGTCTGTATGGCAGGAGGCCATAGGCCTGCATTAAACCAATTTATGTAAGTAATGTAAATATAGATGAAATGTATGGTGCTGTACATCCAGATTCCTTAAGGCAGCTCACCCCTGATACCCCCACATTTTGTAACAGCCTAGGTTATTTATGGCACATATCCCCCTAGACTCAATAATACAGGGCCATATACCACTGTTACATACACTGGCCTCTGGAGTGCATGAGGGCACACATGTATTGTGTAGGTGAAGCTGGCACATATATGGCCCCAGCCCCACCATATGTGTGGGGGATACAACAGCAGTGGACTGATGGCAGCATGATATACCCACATCCCACTACAGAATAACCCCTGAAAGCATGTCATATGTGCAAAGCTTGCTATGTAGGTGGAGGACAGAGGCTGGAACACAGGCCCACATGTGGAAAACTGTTTCCATACACTAAGCAAGTCACTGGTGTTACAGGATAGTCTGCAACATACCTTTAGCCAGGGAATTGAGGTTAGAAACAGAAATGGATGTAGCCATGTACTGACAGCACTCAACACACACACTGCCAGTAAAATATCTGACACAGGACCTGTGTGGTGGACAGAGAAAACATGATTGGCACACCTCTGGCCACCAAGAGGATAGGCCCACAGTTGAGAGCTATGCAGACAGACTGCATTCCAAGGTAAACTAGTATGTACACATACACACCCTGTAACACCAGTACTATACAAAGCATAACACAACTCTACTCACCCTCTGTCTGTAGTTCTAGAACCTCCTACAAATATGTAGGTATTGCTACCTGCTGCATGTAACACTGATGTCCACACCCAGGAAGGATGTCCATCACACAGGAAAGGTAAAGGGACCACGACCACATGATGTAGGGATTTATAGTAGGTGGTTGCCATGGCAGTGGTAATTGGAAGTACTACACGGCAAGCTGCATGCAGTTAGCAAGTGGAGGACATTGATTGGTGTAGAGGCCATCACCTGATCATGTGGATCACCTACTAAAGCCAGCTGCAATCTATTCAAAGCAGCTCAATCCATTTAATGGAGAGAGAGAGAGAGAGAGAGAGAGAGAGAGAGAGAGAAACAAAAACAAAAAAAAGACAGACAAATCTCTTCACAATAAAAGCCTAAGTCAAAGGCATTAGCCAGCTGTCATTCAACAAGACATCATTCCCACAACAGGTATGTGAAGTATATATACATGTAATAGAATGTAGTACCTGGTCCATAATAATGGGATAGATGATGTGAAATGATTTATATGTGCCATCAACTGTTGTTGTGATGATGTTCAACTGAACAACTGCTATGGACAATAGTGTCTGTCCCTGTGGGTAGTGGGCCATAGCTGTCAACTGTGCAGGTCAGCACTGACAGACAAGATGTAAGCCATCATAGTGTGTGCTGTGTAATGGGAAGTATGTATATTACGTGGCCAATAGCCGGTGGTGGAAGTAATGCCATTATGATGGACATGTGGAAGCCATGGCCCATCACTGGCAGGATACTCAGGTTAATCTGTAATGTAGATAGGATTACCTGAAATCGGGTCCTACATATACCCCCCCCTAATGTCAAGCCATGACCATATGTGGCACCTGTCTGTGTTGTAGCAAGGAAGAACAGTGCAGCTGTGCAGGAAGGTGTTGTGAGATTGTGGAGCTGATGTCTGAATGTACCCCACATATAGGTATGCATATGTGTACATATGTCACATATATAATATATAAAGATGTATATGTATATCAGCATGCATGTCCAGAAATATACATATACCCATGTGTAGACATATATATGTGCACATGTATACATCACATATATAGATAAATACCTATATGCACATGTCTACATATATACAAACACACACACAAACATATATGTATGTAAAGACTTGTCCCCTATATTACTACCACAGTGATGTGTGCTATGTACGAGGCACCAGCACACATAGCAATACACACATATCTACAGCAGGCAGTGTGTGCAACATGGACGGGTAGGTCACATGTTAGTCCCTTGTTGGGACCACATTGCCCCCGTCTGTGAAGTATGCAATGGGAATATGGGGAAGTATGGCAGGTACACATGTGGAGGTGGTCAGGATTGGTAGATATAGAGGACAGTCTATAGGGGTGGTATGTGAGACATGTGGTGGGTAACCACTGTGGATGGTGTGTGTGGTCTGAGATGTGGACGCCCCATGGGCCCCAATATGGACACAATGGGAACAAGCCTCCCACCCATTGCTACTCACAACAGTAGTCCACGTCCTGAAGGTGCTTGGTCTGGAGACTGAGCAGGAGGAGTTTGTTGGTCCTGTGAATGTGTACTGGGTGCCTCAGACTGATGTAGCACATCCCACATGTATCTGTGGAGCCCGGTATGGAACAGACCCTAGACCCGACCTCAGGGGAGAGGAACATGCCTGTGTGTGCCCCAAGGGGGGGGCAACATCCCCTGGGTGGTTCCACCTGATGGTATTGCTGGAACAGTACATAAGGAGGCCCCAGGTTGGGACACATGTGATTGGCCAGGTATCATGGGCAGATGGGTTTGGAGAGGTAGATCTGCTGGCCAATACAACATATACATGCTATTGTGTCACTGTTATAGAACATATGTTGGTAGTAATAGTCTACACAATCCTGGTACATGTCCAACAGCATGCATAGATACCCCCAATAACACAGAATGTCAGAGCAGCCATATCACTGGCATATATGGAACCATGGTGGCCCTGACAATGGCGTGCAGGTGAATAGTCAGTAACAGGCCAGCAATGATAGTGTCCACACAGGGGACATGGCTACAATCACATAGCAGAAAGTGTGGTACAATGCAATATCTGTCCAACCAGTAGGTAAGATGTAGCCGTACCTAATGAGTTGTGTGTACAGTTTGTTGAAGAAGATATGGTGGGGCTGACAGAGATGTGTATTATGAACTGTGGTAACCTTGCTGTATGAGTTGCTCAAACCTGTTTCCATCATTATATCTTTCAGCCAAGATGACACATGCACAGTTGCCCACCTATTCCCTTGCGGAAAATGAAATATTGATATCACACTTTATCCAGCACTATCCACTGGTGTTTGGCAGGGCCGCACATGAGCAGCAGGAGTGGACCACCCTGTGGAATGACCTTGTACACAGCGTCAATGATATCGGACTGCACAACCGCAGTTATGAGCAAGTCTGGCATCATTGTACTGGCCTGCTTTGCAATGCCCATCAGCATGCTGCTGCAGTCTGGGGGGATCACTTTGCCACAAGGGGCGCTGCCATCTATCTCCCCTGACACGTGTGGAGGAGCTCCTGGCCAACCTCGTGGCACCTGCCAGTCCGGACATCCATCAACTTCATTGTGGAGGTGGGTGTCACCCACACACCGGCCGAGGAGCATGCAAGTAAGGACATAGGGCACATCAGTAGACAACTGTTGTGTATACATCCACATTGGTACAGGTAGATCATGAATATCTGACATGTCAGAGACATATTGTGTTGCTGCATTGTAGTGATAAACAGATGTCCAGATGTGTAATATCATGGGAATGTACCGTTGATGTATTGTAATACTGCACGCACCCTGTAGAACTGACACAGGTGTGGCCACTGGCATTGCATCTCTTGCCCTCTTATGTAGGTCCCTCCAGGATACCACCAAGGCAGCAGCCTGTAGCTTATGTAGATGCATGCCAACACACCGGGCATGTAATGGTAATGGTATATTCCATGCACACATCTAACACACCTACCCTGAATGCATGCTGTACATGGGCATGTATTGTTGCTGTGAAATGCATGGTCTTACAGGGGTGACCATGATGGGGTAGTGGAAGGGTATATCAGACAAATGTGTCTACAGGGAGTAGCATACTGGTGGTAGACATAGCCTGCAGTAGGGACATGTTCAGAAGAACACCCATATACAGTGCAACACCAGTGTATATACCCATAGGACAATGACAACTGCTGCAGAGATACACTATGGCTTAAGGCATTACAGTAGCCCACATTATCATCTAGGTCTAGGCTGCAACATGTGGTGTTCAGTGTACGGGACACTGCAAAGTGACACACATGTGTAGGGCATACTTGTCATGCATCTGCATAAAGGCTGAAGGAGGTAGGGTTTCAGCGGTGCACTGCAGCATGGATCCTAAGGATGTTAGGAATGGCTCTATCTGCACATACAAAAAGAAAAATGCCAGCCCAAAGTAGTGTGAATAAAACAAATTTAATGTGACATGTACAGACCAGTTTCGGCTACAAATACCAAGCCTTCCTCATGTTGCACTGAGGAAGTCTTGGTATTTGTAGCTGAAACCGGTCTGTATATGTCACATTAAATTTGTTTTATCCACACTACTTCAGGCTGGCATTTTTCTTTTTGTGTTTGGATTTCCCCTTTTTGGTGCCGTGCCCTTGCCGTACTTGCTGAGTTTGGTTACTTCGTCTACCTGCACATAGTCAGGTTCAAGACCTGTGGCAGCCATAACCCTACCCACACAGTAATAGTGATGGCAGTGTGTGAACACCATGGAATGTGCACATGAGTAGACCTTGCAATCATGCAGAATAGGGGGACATGTGTAGGGCAGACTAAACATACACTGGCAAATGCAGATGGCCCATGATGGTATACCCCTGACAGGAGCAGGGAGTGCTGTAGTATACACAAGAGGTGTGATAAACCATCATGATAAGGGTGTGCACACATATGCCCACATGGTGTGTATACATTGCGGTCAGCAGCTGCACACCTTACATAACCTGTAGACACTGCATGTGAAAGTACAGAACATATGTCACATACCGGAATTGTGTACTGCTAAGATATACGGTGATGTGGTCCCATGGCAGATCAAGGATGTGTGTGTCTAATCAATAAAGGTGTGTACACACCCCCCATAGCCATGGTATGCTCTGATTGTTGTCAGTGTAAGAGTATTGTAGTGGTCATACATGGTCTGTTGATGCTGACAGCTGTAAATCAGGCATCAGGCATTCACAAATGACAACTGTCCACATATCATCCCAGGTATGTGCTGCTGAAAAACATAGAGGCTGTGAGAATTAAAGCTGACATAACTTGACACAGTACCACACATTATGCAATGGGTTGTACACCTGTGAGTTGTGATGCACAGTACATGGCAGGGTGCAGAGCAGGTGTACAGCAATACTGTGTACATGGGTGCAGTGGTATCCAGGGGAAGGGGCATCACCTAGTAACACAGCACATGCATCACATACATGTATACTGTTGCTAACATGGATTGACTATAGCTGAACTGCATGCTGTTCTGTACCATATGTTCTGCATGTTGGCAGATGGGTAATAGGAGGACTGTGTGTACTATCATTGTGCAACCTCACGTGTGTGTGTGTGTGTGTGTGTGTGTGTGTGTGTGTGTGTGTGTGTGTGTGTGTGCATCCTGATGGTTAGTTAGTTTACCTGCAGGGTCACTCTGGTGAAGTGGAGGGAGGTAGATGCATGTAGGATGTGTGTGTGCACATGTGTGTGTTTGTGTGGGGAGCCATGCATGCACGTGTGATTGTGGGGTGTTCATATGGCTGTACCTCACTTTGGGACAGTGCATTACATGGACATGGACTGCCACATTATACACCAGGAATACCTGTCATGTGTGTAACCACAGGACAGCAAATAGCATAATATGGTCTGTAGCATGGAACAGGCATCCAGAGGGAAGATAGACATTAGGTGCACCCTTAATATCGCAGTCAACAGAGAGGTCACCTACAACTCACGTATGCAGCTCTACAGAGGCATTGGGGAAGTGCTATTCAACACCAGGGAATATAACAGTTGTCACATGATAGGCTGAAGGAGCAGCATATCTGGCATGTACTGAGCATTACATACACATGACACACCAGTGCAAGATATTATGGATACAACATACTAGCCCACACATATAGGGGCCATGCACATCATGTCTGGACATACAGAGGGTGCATACTGAATGACAGCAGTAAGGCCATGTAAAACCACAGGTCAGGCAGGTAAAGTAGTAACAGGCCTTGTGTTGTGGCTGCTTGTGTGTGCATTTAGAGGACTGAGATGTTAATGAGTGGTATCAATGTGTGAATGTTAACAAGTGTGATGCAGGATGTGGTGACACATGGACATATACATGGGACTGTCTGTAAAGCCATGGACAGTTAGGTATTACAGAGAGATGTGTGTGTGTGTGTGTGTGTGTGTGTGTGTGTGTGTGTGTGTGTGTGTGTGTGTGTGTGTGTGTGTGTGTGTGTGTGTATATACTGTTAGGCAATGCTGTACAGTTTTTAAAGTGTGTTTATTGTTTTCCCCCACAGGTGGCGAGGTGGGTCAAGGTTCCTCCTGCATGCAGTCTGATGTTGGTGTCTATACAGACACCGAAGATGATGATATTAATGTTGATGCACAGGTGGGGTTGTCAGCGGCCGACACTGAGCCAACATTTCACATCCCCCTTTTAGCCACCCCACCCCCACACACAGTTTTAGTGACTATACACACCCCATCACCAGTGGCCATAGCGGAGGGACAGCTGGCGTTTGGTGGGAGTGCACAGGGAAGTGTGGTAACCATACCTACTGTGTCCAGTCACAGCAGGCATAGCCAGATGTCCAGCAGACCACCACGTAGGCAGATGTCCCAGGGTGCTCATGGTAGGGCCGCTGGACATCATGCTCCTGGCAGAGGTGACATAGTTGGTAACAACAGAAGCATGTTTCAGGCTGTCATGGCGGTGCAGGCACATATAGAATGTTACCACAGACAGGGCCTGAGGCTGCAGAGGTCTGCTCTCACATCTTCAAATAACAATGCCCGTGAACTGGCTGGTGCCATCCATGGAATAACTGAGTGCATAGATAGATGGTCTGGTGAGATGATGGCCCTCATCGACCTTGGTCTGTCCGTGCTTGAACGTGTGGTGAGAGTGCAATGACGGCCAAGTGGTTGTAGGCCAGCAACGCCAAAAGCTGGTAGTCAACATGGACATGCCAGGACACCAAGTGGCTCCCTTAGTGGCAGTAGCAGCCCCTACAGTGCGGGGGGGTGTGCTGTCCACACCACAGCAGGCCATGTGCACGTGGTCCTGGCCAGTCCCAGGAGGGACCTGGTACCAGCAAACAAATGTCATGAGCAGGTGAGAGTAGCACACTGAGGCCTGTACCCGGATTTGCCCGTGGACCCCTGGCAGGCACAGTCCATGTGTCCATGGCCGAAGGCAGTGAACTGCACAACCTGCCAGGTATGGTCTGCAGTTGTCCATAAACACCTGTGTAGGGTAGCCACATGGCAGAACTGTGTGCATGCATACCCACACACTATGAAATCACACCTAGGGAAACCCCATACCTACACACACCACATCACCTCACCCAGGTCCCAACAGTAAACACCTCACCCACACACATGGTGTCAAATGTATGGCCCACCCTCGGTCTCTGACAAACCAAAATCACACCCTGTGCATATGATGATACCTGTGCCACATCACTGTCATCCATACCATTAATGCAGGGACAGGCTGATATGGTTCTGATGCACATGGTTGACTGTACAACAGTGTATCACAGTACTGCAGTGTAACATGCAGTAGGGAGTAGAGTGTAAGGCATATTTGGCAGGTAGTGTAGCTGTCCAGCAATGATGCCTTATAGCTGTTAGTAACACTGGTTGGTTGTGGTTTCTATAATGTTATCCATTTGTTTTGTAGGTGTACATGTGTCTACACTAGGATGCCCTGTGCATATGATGATACCTGTGCCACATCTCTGTCATCCATACCATCAATACAGGGACAGGTTTATATGGATCTGATGCACACGGTGACTGTACCACACTGTACCACAGTACTGCAGTGTACCATGTTGTAGGGAGTAGACTGTAAGGGATAATTGGTGGGTAGTGTAGCTGTCCAGCAAGGATGCATTATAGCTGTTAGTAACACTGGTTGATTGCAGTCCCTATAATGTTATCCATTTGTGTTGTAGGTGTACATGTGTCAGCACGAGGATGGTCTGCAATCATATTCCACAACAGGGTATGTCACTGTTGTGACACCATGGCTATGACATAACTGGGGTACAGTCTGACACATTTCACAGGTTACTAAACCAGTTATTGCCTGTGCCACATGGACAGATGGCCCACTGAGGCATGTATACCCTGCAGCCTGATGTAGACCCATCCACATACATGCACACTGTTACTTGGCAACACTGGGACTAGAAGACTACCAAGCTATGTTGTGATACTGACATGAGTGGCTTACATTGCACACACTGCAAAGCGTTTAGAGTGAGGTGTGTTCCAGGTTACATGGTACGTGCAGAACATCCCCAGACATGTACAGTATGCTAATGGGTGATGTAATGGATGTATTTGGGCAATACATAGTGTGACATACTGTCATATGCACATTTACAGACACATAACAGCCAGACACACATCTGAGATACCAGGGCCTATCACTGCTAACTAGCTTGACCATGTTTCCAATGTGTTACAGGTAAGCTGCACACATCACATGCATAACTGGCTTGGATTGTGGTAACAGTTACCTGTATGATTGATGGTGACAGTGGTATCCATAACGTAGTACATGGGACATATACTGGGTGTACCTTGGTGTAATTACAGTGTACACAGTACCTACATCCCCCACTGGATATTGTACTCCCTGAAGCCCATGATGACACTCTGCCATATGCACCATCACACATTGGCCGCGACTGCGATACAGCCCATAGTATACCCTAACATTGGTACTAAAGGGATATGCATCTCATGCACATGCCACACGCATAGTAGGGTGTTGCATTGTCATGACTCACCTATGGGCAGCAGCAACACTATCTGTACTACTGTGTGGCAATTGGTATTGTAATAGGAGTATGTGGCCTTGGAATGCTGTACACTACAGATATACAGACATGCACAACTACACACACATGCCAGGACACAATGGGTATCCCATGCCTATCACCCCATTTGTAAACCACTGTTGTGCTGGTACTGCAAGGCTCATGTAGCCGGTATGGGGCGAGCTTAACAGGGTACATGTAATGTCCCATACAGCAGCAGCCACAATTGACTATGGCAATGGGTGTTGCACTGGTTGTGAAGGCCCTCATGGAATTCTCATGTACAGGTGTGCTAACACACAGACACTGCTATACTCAGTCATGCACACTTACACATGTATCAGTACAGGGGTTCATCCCTGCAGGTGGTCATAGCTGTTTACCTAGCTATTGTCCAAGGGAAGATGGGTTGTGTAGGGGTTATGTGTACAGTATTATCCTACCACCTGCCAGGTGGCAGCAGGCAATCAACTGACAGGCACTACTGCCGTGACCCTCAGGGTGAGAATGACATGCATCAGCCAATCTTCCAGGTATCTCCTGCACATGGCCACTGTATGCAACATGCATTACAACACATGGTTACTGTCTGTGATGGAGACCTGTACCCAAGCATGTTCTGTTGAGTGTGATAGTGTAGTGGAGGTACCTGTGGCATGTACAGGGTGACATCTCCTATATGTGCCACTTCTTACACAGTTGGGCAGACATGTCAGTGTCAATCAAGCTGAGGTTGCCTGTAAATATCCCAGCTGGATACTAGCCATCTGCACATCTGCACAGGGATTGACAGTCATCAGCTTGGCAAGTAGCTATGCAGTAGCATGAGTGCATTGACAGACGTCTGACAACAATCTGTATGCCATAACTACATGTTGGATTCCCTCACTAGCATGTGCTGTACAGATTATAGTCTACAGTTACATTCCTCATGATGGATCATTACCCAGTAAGGGGTATATACTGTGACACAGCTCACACACCAGGGATACAACAGGGAGCCCTCAGTGTCCAGCCATGCTCGCAGGTGTGCCTGTTGTCAGTACTACATTAAGCACTCTGCTCTTGCCTGGGTTAGCACTGTCAACAGTATTACTGCCATGATACGCTACATGCCAGTGTGACAGCACATACCCAGGGCTACTACACCTGTATGTAACACATTCACATGGATAACAGTGCTGTACAAGCCTCATATATGTCCGTGTTCCACACATGACACTCCCCTTGCTACTGTAATGACAGCACATAGGTGCATGCATTGTACATGGCATTACATGCACTTATTCCAGGTTATCAGACTGGGTTGTGTGTCCTGGTTGGGCTAAGCTATGCTTAGCAAGTATCAACATTGCTGCAATATTACAGCTAAGCTGATTTGCACACTGGTAAGTGATGCCTACATGGTGTAAGTGCCCATACGTTTACCCGTAGCTTAGCACCACTTAGCTTCTCACAAACCCAGACAAATGAGCTTAAAGCTGCTCAAAACTGCCTTAACCTCTCTGTATCCAACAGTCCTTGTTCTGCCCAGCAACAAAATGAACAGCCCTTGCAGAACTTGAACCCAGGACCCTTTACATTGAAGTCACAACACTTAACCACAATGCCATGACCACTGTAAAGAGTGCTGGTGTTTTACCAATATAGCTGCCAATACACATATTGCATAGTATTGAACATTTGCCTGTAGTTTCTAAATTGTGTAGTCCTTCTTATTAATATGACTGTTGCATCACGTATGTTGTTTTATTATAATGTGCACATAGCAGATACATACGGTGAGATACATGTGGGAGAGTGTACACAATCGTGACATTTACTCATGACAGGAATATGGTCGTATGCATATAATAGGTCTATATATGTCTACATGTACCTACACATGTATACTCATACATATGTCTGTATACACATCAGTATAGTGCTATATATATATGGCCATGTATACATCTCTTCGTATGGATGTATATATATATATATATATATATATATATATATGTGTGTATATATATATATATATATATATATATATGTGTGTGTGTGTGTGTATAGATATATGTATATGTATATATAAATATATGTCTATATAGCTATATATGTATGCACACTCTGTGTGTACAGATATGCCTACTTATGTTGGTATATATGTAGATATCTGTAAGTATATGTGCATACATATCTATTCTGATATACCTACTACTGTCAATATATATGTAGATATCCATAAGTATATGTGCATATGTATCACTATCTGTATATGTGTAGACATATATGGCTCTGTATATTTATATATCTGGGTGTGTATATGTATATCTATGTACATATACATACCCATCTATACATGTCAATATGTATATGTGTATATATCTATATAGATATCTGGATAATTATACATATAAATATTTTCACCGTATGTTCTGAACATAGGGCGTAGCCCTACCTCAGCCTCTATAGTCCCAACTTCATAGTGCAAGGGGATGTCAGGTATGTATAGCACGTATAGTAGTAGACTATTGCTACTGTCATAGGGATTGTCTTCACAGACATGGTGTGTGTGGGAGGTCACATCTGCTTTTCACATGTACGCCACAGTCTACTGACAGACATCCTAAGGACATCATAGTACAGTACCACTGCTAGCACGTAATCTTCCTGTGGACAAAGTAGAGATATTGGCCAATATATGTGGACATTCTGACCCAATCTGAAAAGTCCAGAGGTATACACAGAATCCCTTAGTGCAAAACATGTGGACCAAGCCTAACAATATGGATGTTAACAGCCATGTAGATGGGTATAACACATAACAACTGGTATACATTTGCCCCCATAGGTTATGCATTCACACACCTCTATCTGCCCTGACACATAACTACTAGTACAGAGGTGCCATGACCACATACCACCCACTATATATTTACATACATCTGTACAGCATCCCACTGCTCTGTCTGACATACATGACTGTTAAGGGAGGCCCAGCAGCAGTACATCTGGCAAGTATCTGGACATGACATCTCACTGGGTAAGTACACTAGGCTGTTGAGCATGTAACAAAGCACGGTGCAGGTTACAGGCAGACTGGCATTCCTATGGGGAATGCACATGTACCTGCATATATAGCAGGCTCTAAAGGCATGTCACAGCACAGGGTAAGATACACCTGTGTGAAAGTGCACAACCAATGTGAACACAGCCACATATGGTAAGCTAGCATAATATTACAGTATATGGACTATCTGTTCAACACCATCCTCATATGTGCCACTCACATACTAACCCTACATATACTGGGCCACTACACAGTGTGGTCCGATGCCTGTCTGTGGTATGGGACGTGTGTGTGTATGGCCCTACAAACATGTAAGCCAATACGGTAACATACAGTGGAGCAGCATGTACCATCAGATAGGACGGGACCAAGAATATTGACATCTTCCACAGTCTGTACACAGGCCTAAGTACATATTAACAATACACACACTGTCAACATTCACAATAAGTACATAGACCTCAGTACTGTACACACAACCACAGAATGTCCAGGTTATGTCATCAAATATAATCCCTACTGTACATAACATGTGTAGCAGTCTGATATCTCACTGGCTTGTTATCAAATATGATGTCACTAATTATGGTGTACAGCACATGTGCACCTCTACGCATGACATATGTACAAAGGTTGACAGAGTTGTGGCTGGAAGCATATACACAGGGCCAATATTGACATGTTGCTGTGATAACCTCATACATTTACTGTTTTAACAGGGTTTGTTGCAACATATGGCCTATGAGGGATATAAAGTCAGTAACTGTCACAGCTTTCACCATCTACAGACTGCAATACTCACATTACCTTCTGCAGTTCACAGATAGATGTTCTGTGGGTAACACATGAAGCCAAAGGTACCACACACTACCCAGTCTACAGATGACCCTACAGATGGGGATCCCTCAAAAACATAGCACTGACATGGCAGGTATTAAAACATGTAGGACACCCATATCCGCACACACCCTGTTAAACCAACATTACTCCAAATGCAGTATAGCAGCAATTACAGTCTGCAGTCAGGTCAGGCACATCCCCCTATTGTGTGTTGCCCTGTGTCCACAGTGTATGTTGTTAGATGTAAATCCCCAATTCCTCTGAGATGCTGTTTGCTGTCTGCTCACAGTGAATGAAAAAGCCCAACACCAACATGATGTTCCTACATATTGGAGTGTGTTTCCATGCAATTAGCTATGGGAATGTTACCACAGCTGTTCCACATGCAATCAGCTAGAGGAGGACTGCATTTCATGCAGAGGTGCAAAGCAGGTGTAGGTCTCCACATCCACCAGAGAGGGAATGAGAGAGGCAGACAGAGGCAAAGACAAGTCAGGGAGGGGTGGGAGAGTAAAACTTAAGCATGTTTGTGTCACACACCTACCAGCACAGGATATCAAACCTCTGACGACTATGTAGTACTATCACATTTCTATGCAGTTATTGGATGCACCACATAGGTTACATGTTGAGGAGCCCCCAGAATGTATATGTGATGGTGAGTTACATCTGCAATACGGATATGGTAGCTATACCGCAGGTGTAGTACACGTGCCTGTCCGCATGAACAGGTGCCAGTGTCAACACAGCCACACTCTCACAGGGACACACACATTGACACACTTGGCAGGGCCAGGAATAAAACTCATCACTATTGAGATTGCCACAACACATTACTGTGCAGGTATCACATGCACCACAGGGGTCATACGGAGGTTATATGGGCAAAGTGTATGGGGAGGTATCTGACATCAGACAGTATACTTCTGTATGCCAATGGGGGTTGTAGTGAGTGTGAATGTGATCATACACATCATACAACACACACACAGGGTGCCAGTACTGACATGCATGGGTGCATTGCTTCACAGGTGTGTGGTGGTTGACTGTGTCAGACGGCTATACAAGGCTAGGTGATGGGAATACCTTGGCATCAGGCAACATGACAATGGTCTGCATTGTGGCTCAGAGGTGTAGTTTCTGGATTTGTCCACACAGGTGGGTATTGTATTCACCATCCAGTCACCTGGGTGACTATTGCATGTGGCCAATGCTGTGCATTGCTTGCCATGTATGTGTTCCTTAGTCCATGGCATGGATGGTGTCTGTGATGTGCACACCTCCCACATGCATGTACAGTGACATGTGGAACTGTACCTGGGATGTCTGGCCCATGTTGTGTACACAGATTATCATCAGATGTGCCAGTCCTGGCCTCATGTGGTGGGAACTGATAATGGAGAGCAGGTGTACCCTGCACCTACATTGATAGCATGCTAATGGCATTCCCTGGTGTCAGTGGCATCTGTCCATACAGGGCATGTTTTCAGGCATGGTATGTCCTTTGTGGGTCACATTTGATGGCACCACAGGTGTTGCAGGTTTCCAGTGGGGAACATAGGGAAGGTGCACTGTCTGCATGTACATGCCTATTGGACAGATGGACAGGGTGCCATACCCTCTGTAGGCCACTGCAATCACTCCATAGTAACTATCATTGGGCAATATGCAGTGTGCTACCAACATAGTGGCTGTTGCCTAGGCAAGTGTGTGTGTGTGTGTGTGTGTGTGTATGAGACATGGGTTGAGAATGTTCTCTGGGTAATACTGGGGTTGCTAACTTTGTTTGCCTGGCCTTGATGTCACATGTATGAGTATGTATTTGCACCCCAGCCTCTCTGCAATTTCACATCTGTTATCCCTGTATGGTGGACATTGTGGTATATACTAGGGCCACAATATAAGAAATTTGCAAAATCCGCTCCACATTGAGCCCAGTTGTTGCACACTAATCATCACCTCCACACAGGATATGAGTTACAAACAGACACACACATGTTTATACACATATATATATATATATATATATATATATATATATATGTATATATATATATAGATATGTACACACACACACACACACACCTGTCATGTCTGGGATTATAACTCCTACCTAACTAGTTTATTACACTACAGCACTACGCAGTTATAGTATGCGCCACAGAAATTACTGGAGTACTCCTTCCCCAAAGGTGTATTTCACATTGGATGACATCAGCAGGATTGCCAAAGTAGGGCATTCGAATTGTATTGAGTGTGGCCAGGCTAAAATGCATTGCTCCCTATAAAAACATTGGCACACACAAAACATCCACAACTGACATGTATGGGTATAGAACCCCTAACAGAGGTCTATATCACAGTACAGCATGAAGCTGTTATAGGACGCACCACAGGGATTACTGGAGAACTCCTTCCCCAAAGGTGTATTTCACAGTGAATGACATCAGCAGGATTGCCAAAGTAGGGCATTTGAAATGTACTGAGTGTGACTAGCCTAAAATGCATTGCTCCCTACACAGACATTGAAACACACAAAACATCCAGAACTGCCATGGGTGGGAATAGAACCCTACCAGAGTTCTATATCACACTACAGCAGTACGTAGTTATGGCACTCACTACGGAGATTACTGGGCGACATCCTTCCCAGAGGTGTATTTCTAGGTGGATGACATCAACAGCCTTATCAAAGTAGAGCATTCAAATTGTATGGAGTGTGACTTCCCTAAAAAGCATTGCTCTCTACACAAACAGAGTCAGACAGATACACAAACAAATGCACACACTTGCCAAGTCAGGGATTAGAACTCCTACTGAACTAATTTATCATACTACAGCAGTACACAGTTATAGGATGTGCTACAGAGATTACTGGGCTACAACCTTCCCAGAGGTGTATTTCTAGGTGGATGAAATCAGCAGCCTTGCCAAAGTAGAGCATTTGAATTGTAGGGAGTGTTACTACCCTAAAAAGCATTGCTCTCTACACAGACAGACAGACACACACACACACACTTGCCAAGTATGGGATTAGAACTCCTACCAAACTATTCTATCATACTACAGCAGCACACAGTCATGGAACACGCTGCAGAGATTATTGGGCTACAGTCTTCCCATAGATGTATTTCTAGGTGGATGACATCAGCAGCCTTACCAAAATAGAGCATTTCTATTGTAGGGAGTGTGACTACCCTAAAAAGCATTGCTCTCTACACAGACAGAGAGAGACAGACACACACACACACAGTTGCCATGTTTGGGATTGGAACTCCTACCTAACTAGCATTTCACACTACAACAGTATGCGGTTATGGGATGCGCCATGGAGATTATTGGGCTACAACTCTCCCAAAGGTGTATTTCACAGTGGATGACCTCAGCAGGCTTGTCATAGTAGGGCTATAGGGAGGACTGTATGTGTGCATGGGCCATAACCCATTCATCTAGAGGTTGACACGCCACATGCGAGCACACACAGGGTCATATTTCACAGATATGTGTATACAGCTGCTAGATGACTACTTCCTTGTACAGTCATGTTGCACAGCTAGCACGTGCACCACATAGTCTGTAATGCTGACAGACACCGGTGGCTAGTATCTGCACTGAGTAACATCTGAACCTTATGGGGTTGGGGTCTTTTGGTTGTGTGCTGGGTGGGATAGGCTTAGATGGCTCCTTGTCACAGTCACCCTCTTCCACGTATCTGTGTACATCTACCTTTGGCTTATTATAGTGTGTTGTCCTTACATATACCACTGTGCGTGCAAGGCATGAATGGTGCATACTGAGTAGTGTCTGTCCTAACATCTGCAGCTGCCAGATATGTCTGGTCCACTGGTGTTTGCAGACATGGCCTTCATGTGTTTAAGTATGTGAGCATGCCTAGTATGACCTTTCAGTATGTTGTGACTGACATTGCCTTTATTTCTCTAAATGTGTGAGCATGCCCAGTATGCCTGTCTGTATTGAATGTGTGGATCGATTCCAGGTAGTTTGTACTGCAGTGCTGGCCTTTGTGTTGTACACCTACAGGCAGCATGCTGTTTCTGCAGGGTATCTGTCGATCATTTGGCATCGACTGTTACTACATTTCTGCATAGGATGGGGGAGACACACCTGACTATTTCCACATTTCTGCACAGGATTGGGGGGACGCACCTGACTGTTATTAGATTACTATGTAGGATGGGGGGCACACCTATTTCTACACTGGACTGGGGGGCATACCTGACTGTTATTACATTACTACATAGGATGCTGGGGCACACCTATTTCTTCATTTCTACACAAGATTGGGGGGCACACCTGACTGTTATTACATTACTATGTAGGACGGGGGTGGGGGTACACCTGACAATTTCTACACAGGATTGGGGGGGTTCACACCTGACTGTTATTACATTACTATGTAGGATGGGGGGGGCACACCTATTTCTACACTGGACTGGGGGGCATACCTGACTGTTATTACATTACTACATAGGATGCTGGGGCACACCTATTTCTTCATTTCTACACAAGATTGGGGGGCACACCTGACTGTTATTACATTACTATGTAGGATGGGGGTGGTGTACACCTGACAATTTCTACACAGGATTGGGGGGGTTCACACCTGACTGTTATTACATTACTATGTAGGATGGGGGGGCACACCTGACACTTGTACACCTTTATGTCAGGTACTCCATTTCATTCTGTATTCTTACCTATCATGCTGACTAGAGACATACCAGTGTACTACATATCTTAACTTTGGTTGCCCTACATATTAGTGTCCGACTTCCTACCCTTCAGAACTAACATCCCACTGCCTGACCTGCTGTAGTCTGTCTGTGTAGGCCTGAGAGGAGGTTACCCATAGCCATCATTCAGAGGCCATAGCACAGGCTCTGTTTGGGTTTGTCTACACCTGTCCTGCTGGCTGAGACTGTTGTTGGGTATGTGAACCTCCCTGACTGGCATGTGTGAGTCATATGGACACACATCACCCAGCACATTTCCTGCGGTGGGTTTTGTCACACTGTGTAGTACTGGCTACTATGGTGACTCCAGTATGTGTTACAGATGTCATGGTGCCACTATGGGTGTCTACTTTCTGCTGCCATAACATTCAGCCACCCATTTCCCTTGCATGCTCACATCCATACCATAGATACAGGTAATGACACATTCTATTCCATTTGACAATTGATAGGTTGATTGACTTACTTTGTGGATGTGCCAGACTTGTGGATGGTGCTGGAGGGCTGCCTATGTGGATGCACATAGTACACTCCCTATACATGGTTGAGCACAGGTAGTGTCATGTTTGGCATCCCTTTTACTGTATGTGCAAGTCAGAGAGGGAGGTGTCATTCTCTGGGTACCTACTGTGTCAGTGTATGTGCTATGTGGTGTCTCTTTGCCACGGCCTCGGCATACCTGGCATGTCTCCATCTGCTTTCTGGGGCAGGCTCAGGTTGTTCCTCCTCAGAGTCACTCTGTGCCTCTGCAGGCCTTGGCATTGTTGGGGGGCTGTGTGGCCCTGCCCCGTGCTGTTCCTGCTGCAGCTGTTTCCGCAGGATCATACTGTGTAGTATGGCACATACCATAACAATTTGGGTATATGTAGCTGGTGAGTACTGCAAGACTCAACTGGATGTGTCCAGACACCAGAACCGTGACCTGAGCATCCCAAACACGCTCTATTATAAGTCTGGTCTGTGCGTGTGCCTCATTATGGAGATCTTGTTTGGGTGTGTGTGCGTTTCTGATAGGTGTCAACAGCCACGGTTCCAGTGTGCAACCGGCATCCCCCACTAGGTGACCGTAGGGGATGTCCCCATTGGCAAATCTCTGGTACAGCAGTGTCAGATGCCAAATGTGGGAATTGTGATAGCTTCCAGGGCAGCCAGCGCACACATTCATTATAATGCCCTGGGCATCACAGACGACCTGGCAGTTGATGGACGGGATGCCCCAGTGGTTGATGTAGGCCCTACCCTGACCCTGATCACCGGGTGGTGCTTTGATGTTTATGTGCGTGCAGTCTATAGCACCCACTACCTCAGGGTATTATGCTATTTGGTAGAAGAGATGCATATTGCTGGCCAACACCTCACGAGTGTTGAGGAAATATACGTGCTCACTGGCAAGTGCTGACATGGTATCCAGGAACTGGTGGAATACTCTGGATGCTGATGCCTGTGAGATCCCCATGATATCCCCAGTTGAGCTTTGGGAGGTGTACCTGTGGCTAGTATTCTGAGGCCTACATATACCTTGGTATCCACTGTGATGGGTTCCCCTCGATCAGTTTGGTGTGTCAGGCATGACCGGCACAGCTCAACAATTTGCTGTAGGAGGTCCCTGTCCACCCTATAGCGCTCCACTATCTCCAGCTCATGTAGCCCCTGGTAGGTTACCCTGGGTCTGTACACTTTTCTCCGTCTCCTCACTGTAGGCTGATCAGCAGCATTCACATCCTCACCACCCTCAGCCTCTTCCACATGTTGTTCTAAGTTGCCTGCTGCAGCCCCTCTCATTTTGTAGGTTTGTTTGTTACAAGTTCCCTGTTTGTATACACCGGTGGTGTAGAGTATAGGAAAAACCAGAGGGGAAGGTGCTTGCATAGTTTATAGCGGTGTTCTGGGCTGGGCTGGTCTGCTCCTGTGTAATTGGCTGATTCTGATACATTTCACCTGCCAGCTATGCTAGTTCTCCTTGATTACCATCCTACTGCTGTTTTCCCTTCTCATTGCCTTCCTGTTTAAGCCCGGGTGTGCGCCGTGCAAACAGAGTCCTCAAATGTGCACAGTGCTGCTATTTCCTGGTTAAACTTTTCTATCAGAGCACTGGTGTAGGTGAAGGAACACAAATAAACTAAAATACAACAGAATTACTAGATGCACCTTTCTTCTGCACTGTTTTGCCTTTCTTTCTTTTTTACCCTACAACATAACATTTAAACCTACATTTGTGTGTATACATACTTTCAAAGTGTATATTTTTAAAGTGGTTGTTTTATGTAATATAAAAAACATCCACTTTGACTTTTAAATTCTGTGATTTTTTTATGGTCACTCAAATTTAATTGTTTGTAACTAGCATCCAATGAAATGGTTGATTTTTAAATTTGTACTAACCCACCATGGGTATTTAAGCACAACAATGAGTAGATTGTTTATTCTGAAGAAGTTTCATGTGTTGAAATGAAAAGCGTTTCAATCAAATAAAGTTTTATTCAATTTGTACTGTTGGGGGCTGTGTGTTTACTGTTAACCAGGTACAGTGTTGAGAGATAGACCTTCACTGGACTACTGCTGTTGCTGTCTGGCTGTCTTCTGGTTACTAGTTAGTTCTCCATAGTGTTCTCAAATTACTTGGTCTCTGTAATGAATCTTTGTCATGTCATGTAAATGTTAGTTTATCATATTTTGGTAAATAACTGAAATTTCCTATTGGGGACATATTGTAGAACAGTATTTCACATACCAAAACAGCGGAAACCTCACAAATGGTCCTTACCCAAATGTGGTACTTGGTACTGAAAAAATCTGAGTTTTTTTCCAGGTTATAATATGAATGTATGGCATATGCTCATAATTATATCAGCCTGCTGAAATAGCATCCAGAAGCTATGTGACTGAACACAATAATGGTGGTACCAGAAAGGACTTGACTATATAGGTTCCTAGGTGGTTACTAGGTTATTAGTCCAAGTGCTTACCCCTTATAAAGTCCAAGCTGAGGCCTTGATGAGATTTGAACTCATAACCCCAGCTTTACAAGACCAGTGCTTTAACCCCTGAGAAACAAAATCTGGAAAACTTTTAGCTGCATCCAAACTCCAGACCCTGCAGTTTGTAGTCTCCAGCTTTAAGCATTACACCAACAAACATAACATTTTGGAGAAAACATCAGCAGCTGCAGCCTAGTATCCTTTAGATTTTTTTCATATAAATGCTCTCTCTTCCAAAGGATTGCATTACTTTGTATTATGTTCATTTATTCACTCATTTTGTGACTATTCAGGGACACAGGGACTCATACTGTTGGCAGTACTCCTAGTGTGGTAGATGCAGGGGAATTAGGCTCCACAGATACATAGGATACTTGATAACATGATAATTATGAGTTTTTGGGCTGATATTCCAAGTTGTTAAACTGAAACATATGCATAATAATATAATCGTTCTTATATCTGTACATATATTTGGCATTGTACACTTGGACAGAGAGAGAGTCAATATTTCACATGCCCAGTCACCAGAGAGGTCACAAATGGCTCAGATGAGTGGGGTACTTGGTAACACAAAAATTATGATTTTTTTTTCCTGGAAATATGAGTGTATGGTATATGTCAGTAGTTATATTAATAACATAAAGCATAAAGTGAATGCAATGTATTTCTTGTTATCAAATGAAAGCTTACATAATGCTGCAAAAGTTGTCATAGATATCAGCTGTACATATACAACCATTCAGCAGATATTGCAAAATGAGTAATAAGATATGCATATTAACATAATTATCGTATCTGTGGCATTGTGCACTTGGATGGATTATGATTCAGTATTTTGCATGCCCAATCATGAGAGAGGTCATAAATGGCTCATCAGATGAAAGGGGTACATGGCAATGCAAAATTATGATTTTTGTGGTCTGGAAATATTATGAATGTATGGCTTATATCAGTAATTATACTAATAACTTGAACCATAGGTTGATTGCATGGTATTTCCTATTATCAAATGAAAGCTTGCACAATTCTTCAAAGGTTGTAATTGATATCAGCTGTCTGTGTACTACCATTTGGCAGATATTCAAACTTGTTCAGTAACAAGATATGCATATTAACATAATTATCATATTTCTGTACATATCTGTGGCATGTGGGGTACTTGGTAACACAGAAATGATGAGTTTTTTCCTGGAAATATTATGAGCACATGCCATGTATTAATAACATGAACCATAAGGTAAGTACATGGTATTTCATATCATCAAATGAAAACTTACATAATCTTGCAAAACTGTCACTGATATCAGCTGTCTACATACTACCATACTCCAGTAGTCAAACTTGTTCAGCTATAACATATGCATATCATATTTTTATACATATCTATGGCATATTGCACTTGGACAGATTGTGATTCAGTATTTCTCATGCCTCATCACCAGAGAGAGCATACATGTTTCATTGGATGAGTGGGGTACATAATAAAACAAAAATTATGATTTTTTTTTCCTGGGAGGTATTATGAGTGCACGGCATGCATTCATAACTACACTAATGACTTCATCCAGGGGTATTTATGCAGGACTCTATGGCATCAACTGGAAGTATACACAATGCTTATAAAACTTTGCAATGATAGTTGGTGTCTAACCATCACTGTGTGGCAGATATTTATATTTCTTTGTTCATTAAATATTCAGACATGCATAGTATTCATATATGTGCACGCATCTCCAAAATGAAATGCCACCTACAAATCTGGTTTGGAGTAAAATGAAGATCACATCTGCCCACAGAAAGGACACACTGATAGATGGAGTCTGTTTCCTATGGTAACAGAGATATTAATACTTGTTTGCATAATTATAATAAGCAAATGTATATATCAGTTAATTACTTAAGTATAAAATTATTATTATGTCTGACTGACATATTAATATTGCCATTGTGAATACTAGTGTGTGCTTCACCACCAGAATGGTGCATGATCATGTTATGCAGAATGCAACATGCAGTAAACATCTGGTGTGCAGTAGCAGGGTCATACTGAAGGGCACCCACTACTCATCCAGGCACCAGAAATGGCTCTTAGGAGGCAGGAACCAGTAGATATCCATCATCATGTGAAAAGCAAGAAAAAACAGAGAGAGAGAGAAAATTGGGAGACAAAACAAAGAAAAGGTACTTTAGTAGTCAGCAGCGCATTTTAACATAAATAACTACTTACATGATATAAAACATAATATTTTTCCACTTACCAACAAGATGACCACTGAGCATCCCACCATGCAGGAAGAGGTGGCAGAGTGAGCTAGTGTGCCAGATATTGAAATTATGTCTAGTGTCAGGATGCCTGACAGAGATATTGGTGATGTACCCCCATTTATCATACACTACCTGGCAAATGATGGAATTGTAGCCCTTCATGTGTCAGTCATACTCCCCCTTTGGACCAGATGGACCTAATTGCAATATGGGTTCAATCTATTGCATTGAGTACCTCAGGGGAAACATGCCACCCTACAAAGACAAACATAGTCCTTACTTGGTCCTGAGGTGACACCAGGAAATACATGTACTGATCCACACATGCCAAGAGTACATATAGGAACTAATGCAGCATTCTCGAGGCAGAATCCGGTGAGATCACCAGTGTGCCCCCAGTCTGTCTCTGGAAGGTCCCTGTGACAAGTATAGTGAAGTCTATACATAACTTACTGTCCACAAGGATAAGAAGTTCACACATTCCTGTAGTACCCCTATGTGGGTCATGCATGCCCACTAAGACACTTATAATGTCTCTGTCCACTCTGAATCTGTGAAGTCTCTCTTGATTATCAAAGTTATAAATGAGTTATCCTCTGCCTATATCTCTCCCTTCTTGGCTGGGTAGCACTCCTGTGTGCAAATGGTTTTGGCTCGGCCAAGACAAGCATCTCAGACCAAGAAATAACAAGGCTAACAGCAAGTGACATCATTTTCATGGACTGAAAAGTAGATAGGATTGGCGAGACTCTGCTTTATATAACGTATCTGCTGACAACATGGAAAAGTGGGAAAATTCCATTGTGAATAGCAAACAATTGATACAATGCTATATTAGCATATGGTGAGTTGCATCATATTACATTTACATCTCATCATCACTTAATTTGATTAATCTTATTCACAGCCATCATGCATTAGTGCAAGTAGCCCCTATAAATCTCTGCTAAGCTGTGCTCATTAGCAGACAGTGCAAGTAGCCATAATGTGTTTGCATAATGACTATGAGTACTACCCACTGCATAGCTAATCATACAATATACTGTGCTCTGACTCTACCCACAATGAAATATAATAAGCAGATATACTGCACAGAAACCATATATTTGAGAGTGCAGAGCAGTGCTTCCAATTTAAGCACTGTTCTGGTATGTACTACGCTGCATTAACTCTATGTACTTAAAAAGTGATTGCCAGTAAAGTCATACACTGGCTATAGTCTCAGTCATACACTGGCTGTAGTCCCAGTCTCCATCTCTAATTTCACTCATACTGTATCAGACCTTTACATTTATTTGCTTTGTTTTAACATAGACTAGAAAAACTATATCAGAAATTCTGTTATTAGCTAAACATATAAACCTTTTGCTTGCTGCCCAAGAATGCTAGAATCTAAAGTACTGCCAGTGCTTATTCAGCATATAGGCTCCACTAACTTTAGTAAGAGGATACAGTTAGTTAGGACACAGTACTGTTATGCTTCAGGGAGTCTGTGCAAATTAGTCATAATATAGGGATGCCATATCTTTGCTGCTGCAAACAGACCCACCTACTGGGGGCAGGATGGCAGAATTAAAGTAATTGATGATTCAATTTTCTTGGCAAAAAATGTGCATAGCCCACTGTATGAATACCATTTTAGAATGTTTAGCAATGCATCGTTTCACTGTACGGATTAATAATCTGACTTTGTTCTTGTCAAACTAATTACTCTGATGCCTTTAGTATAGCAGGTAATACTTAATCACCCCAGAAAAATAGATGAAATTAGACTGCAGTCAGTACAAGACAAACATGGTGTTAAAAAGATCATAGCTTCTACTCAACTCCATTTTATGATTTATTGATAGCTTTAAATAAGCAAAACTTCTGCAGATTACCTTACTCAAATAGTACATCCTAATGTGTCTATCTGTTTTAGGAAGAGAAGAGGTATCTCCATCAATATGAAAAGAGACGCACATTACTTTAAAAGAAAAGGTTGTGCTGATCACTTAACTGCTAATAGGTTCCACAAAATAATATATTATTAGAATAAACTTAACATATTGATTAAAATGCATTTAATGCATTTTTATTAAGTTATTTATGACTATGCAGTAGGCTAGACAAGCTCATAGCTTTTCATATTTTGTATTAATGTTCCGACCCTGCTAGATCTAAAGCTCACTCTGCCCTTCTAGATGGGTGTACATTAAAGTACTTGGTAGGCTTATTTGTTATTCATAATACTCAGTTGCCTCCTTAGAAAGCTTTATCATAGATTGTTTCCTGACTGGAATGAGGGGGTCACAAAGGAAAATAAAAATTGTGAGTGATAAGTAAGACAAGATTTAAATAAACAAGGGCATTTACAGATGTCTTATTGAGATTAATATTGAATAGACTGCCAGAATATTCACAGATGTTACAAAAGGATCGAATAAATTATGCCTAACTTTTGTAACACGGAAGAAACTGAAAAACCCGTGTTTTGAAAAGAATTAAAAATTTTTGTGGAAAGGTGATGAGTGTTTTAAAAAATGAACATTTATAAAGGGTGAACATAGACAAGGCGGTATCAGTGGTACAACAGCTAGCACACTTAGCTTTGGTGCAGAAGGCAGTGGGTTCTATTCCCATACTGGGTGATGGATTATTGATACTGTAGTGCAGCATAAGAGTACTGCACTCCTGAGTGTGTCGATCTTCAAATGAGACGTTAAAGCAAGGTCCCATCTACTTAGATGGTGGATAGTGCATGTAAAAGGTCACACAGCACCCCTCAAAAAAGAACAGGGGATGTTCTCTGATACTATGACCAAATTTAGTATAAATACCACCTTGGATCTCCTCTGAAAAGAAACTACTGGTATAGTGGGACTAACCTAGTCAGAAAATAAAAATATTGTAGAGATCGTACAGTCAGGCAAAAGCAAAAAAACTGAGAAAAACAAATACAACTTTTATTTGCATATTTATCGTTTAGACTAAAGGACAAGTATGAAAAGATTTTGCTTTTGTTTAATAAGAAATGGGAAGTAACAGATGTTATTAGGTAGCCAATGCCATGACATGACATAGAGGGATAAAGCCCTGACAATGGCCTGGGTGATCTATGTTCAATTAATAACTCAGATATCTAAGGAACAGGCAGCGGACGATAGACATGCATATCCTGGGGGAAGACGGGGGGGAGGTCCAGGAGCGCACAATGCAATATGAACTATAAATAAAGAATATTTCTGTAAATGAGTGGGGTGGCTTGCTGACATCAGACCTTTGTGGAAGAATGGTTCATTCAGCATGGATCACCCATGGCCTAAAAGTAGGAAGAACCCTACAGCAGAAAAATGACACTGTCCTGAAATGCCTCAGTCTTCTCATTGGCCCCAGCCCATACTTGAAAAATTTGAGGGTGTAAGAAGAAGTAGGTTAACCCAGTGAAAGGAGAGGAACCACAGTCAATTGATGGTCATCTCCATGGAGGAAAAAGTAGAAAAATAAAGAAAAAAAAGATGTTATTAGCTGAGTAAGATTTTGGTTATGGCAAACGGAGTGGGAGGGGATAAAAAAAAGGAAATTATTAAGATATAAGTAATTTATGTTATTATGGAGAACTTCTAAAAACAGTATTAAATGTTGTGTAAAACAATGCAGATGTCAGTCATATTCAAAGATTCATAAATATTACAAGGCCGCTGAGTCTTATGACCATCCTTGCCGGTACCTTCCTTCACGCAGCCTCTCCAGGAGAGCCACACCAGTAAATCCTGGAGTAATGTTATGGATACCAATAGGGTCATCTAGTTTAGGTTCAACTCACTCAAACCTATAATGCCATTGTTGAATACTTCCTGTTCACACCCAGAGCACCATATAAAGTCCATAGTTCTGTAAATATCTCCATAATCATACACTCAGAGGAATTTCTGGTGGTCACGTGAAAGCTTATTATATATGGTTAACAAAAATGGTCCGACAATAGAAGTCTACATAGTACAGTTTCAAAGATATGACAATTTGTTTGTGAAAGTTTAACAAAAATATAATGTGGGGTTTGTATGCATTGTGAGATATCATAAATGGAAAGACTATGAATGCATTGATTATTAGTACTGTAAAGACTGCTTCATTCTGATAACATAACTACATGAACAGTTTTAATAGCTTTTATTGTTCACAAAATACTTGCATTTGTTTATTTGACGCTTTTTAAGTTTGTTTTTCAGAAAATGCTCTGGAATGGAATGCAATATGTGTGTAGGCTGCTAGAGGTGTGACATTCCACACCACATACGTGTTAATGAGTTAAAGGAAGGTAGTGAGTCCCACAGCTTAACATGTAGGGGAAGTTTATTCCAGCAGTTTAGAAGGTACTTAGATATAAACCTGTCACTTCACCATGTTTTATTATGTGATGGTGAAGATTTATGTCTCCAGTTCTAGTATTGGTGGAGATATGAGACTTGCAGGGAAACAGGAGGTCCAGGATAATCAAGTCTCTAGTTACATGGTAAGTGAGATAGAGCACTCCCCTCAAAAGTTTATAAATCCCTAAACAAAGGTATAGAGCTTCCTGACTCACTTGATAGCTCAAGGACTTTGGGCTTCGATCTTTTTGCTGAGGAACCCTTGGGTTATTTCCAATTGTTTGATACATTTACTGAGATATATATCAAAGGGAGCATCACAGTTGACAACTAGTGTTATGAATGCTGAGTGTAAGAGAGTGATCAGCCCCTTAGATCGTGATTATATTCCTTTGGCAATTAGCTGGGCATCTGTTGTTATTTGATGGTCAAAAGAGAGCTACCAACCCAAGTACTTAGGTCCTTAACCTTGTAAGAGTTGTATTATCAAGATAGCTTGATGAGAGCTTTTTTTTTTTTTTTTACTTAAAGTGACAATACAACATGTTTTAGCATTTAGTATGATCCCATTTTACCAGGGTGAGTTCATTCTGGAGGGTCTGGGTGTCATAAGGTGACTTATTAACAACCCCAGTTTGCAATCATCTGCAAACTTTGTTATCCAGACATCTTGGCTCTCTACTTGGAGATCTGAGAAGCAAATACCAAAAAGAACAGATCCCTGTGGGACACTACTAGTCACGTTCATGCTTTCTGATGAGTCACCTGCAACTCATAATGTGCGAGTTCTCTCTTTCAGACAGTTTTTTATCTATCTTACTACATATGGATTGCTTTTTAAAGCATATAACTTTTGTAAGATGCTAGCAGGGGAGAATTATGTCAAAGACCTTATCTGGGTCATGATGGGCCTTGTGCACTGCATGGCCAACTTCTACAGTCTCTTGTAACCTTTTTAGAGAAATTTACCAGCCTCTCCAATCCTATTGAAGAAATGTCCCAGATTAAATAGACAGGATTTACCCTCCACAAAACCAAACTGCGGAGATGAAGTCTAAGATCATTCTTGATAAATGAAGACCATTTTTACATAAATGCAGTTTTATTTACATACGACAACATAAGAACTAGATCTTCTGTGGAATTATCTTCTGTGGTCTATAACAAAATGAAAGCAACACTATATTTAACAATGTTAGTTCTGAATTCAGAATCTATAACACCAAAGTGTTTTCTTCTGGGTTACTCAGGTGAGCAACTATCAGTCTTCACTCTGACAATCTGTTTTATAGAAAGACATGTCATCCTTAGGGTCACTGCTCTGGCCTCTAGGCTCCTTTGTCCAAGGGCGAATGTTCTTTCTCTGAGTCTTGGTTTGTCTAAGTCCTTCTTTTATATTTATTTTGCCTTTCATTGTTGCTGGCAGCTGGTTAGTGATTAGGCCCACCATAGATACCACTCTTAAACACATACATCGTTAATTTAACTTATTCCCTCCATTACAGCACTCCTGTGTCCCCTAGTGTCTAACTCCCAGTGGGTGCAGCTTGAGCCTTTAAAAAAAATAAAGTTAACACCTTAGTTCAAACAAATATTAATATCTCTGGAACCGCAAGTGTTATTAGAAAACTAATGGCAAACCATTCAAAATAAATCAGTCTTTACATTAACAACATTCATTCAGTTTGATGCTTTAAACTAGATTTTATAAACCAAAATAAAGGCAGTGAATAATGTTGTATTGTTGTATAAACAGCTTATGATATCTCATTTACTGTTCAAGCAAGACACATACTGCTAGCAGGATTTTCTTCATACAACTGTGAGCTTTCATATGAGGCTATGCAGTTCTGTCTATATTACCTGAATGCTGAGATGCTTAGAGAGATATGAAAATTATTACAATACAAATAAACAGTATACATATCATATTCCATATCTGTTTAGCTGTATTAGACAGAGATCAAATATGAATATAAATGTATTTGAAATCATGTATGCCAAATCTTCTGATACTTTGTATGTAGCATAGTTTTGGAATTATTAATGCAAATATGAACAAGCAGTATTTGACGCCTAGAGGCATCAGTAGAAGTTAACTGCAGAAACACCTGGAGGCGCACTCATCTGTAATGAATTAATACATTTACCTTTACAAATATTTGCAAACAGTGTATTTACAATGCTTACATGATCATCCCATTTGTCATTCTTTTTTTTTCATTTATTTCCATCTTTCAGTGGTAAGAACTATCACACTATGTTACAATGTAAATAAATAATGAACCTGTAATTTTTATTTTTTTTTATAAATGTCATGGGATCCTTCACATCACCACTGACTCAACCAGGAGGGAATGTGGTTCAACATTTCATCTGAAGGATGGCATCTTAGGAGTATAGCATCTCCCTTAAGATGCATTGCAATTTCAGCATTGGAAAAACAAGTCCAAACATATGGTGTAAGAATAAAACCCACAGTCATCTTTTCTTCCAGAATCAATGGTGCAGGGCTTTTTTTGAGCCGGTACGCAACAGTATGGCATACCGGCACCTCTGCTGCCCTGCTTCCTTAAAAAAATTTTATTTTTAGGCGTTCTTTAAGAACACCCTTTATGTCGGTGATGTGCAACCAGTCATTTACACCTTCCTGATATGACGTGGAATTTGAATTACTGAAGACGTTTGGACTTGGCGTTGTTTGCAAGTATTGTGTGGATAACTGTGAAGGGTAAAGCCGATACTACTGACTGACGCCACCCTGCCTGCCTTATATGCCAGAAAGCAGCTGCCTGCAACTGCAGTTTGACTTAGGGGTCCTGAAGGGCACAGCTGGCAGTCATGAGTGTTGCCTGGCTGTGACTTGTTACCGTTTGCATGCATTTAAATTTTCCTGGTGTTCTGTGAAGTTCTACTGACCCGACTTATTGGCAGGCTTTGAGAAAACACAGATTGCACTGAGCAAGGGATTAAGGTTGGTCTAATCTTAAACAACACAAACTGTAACTACTTGTGCTGGTGTTGCATTTCAAGTTCTGATCAATTCTGAGCACAATTCACATCTGAACCTGTGGGTTCTGTCACTCAGCCAGTTTGCAACCCATCTTGTGATGTATGGGTTAACATTTAAGCTGCTGAGTTTTTCAATGATACCCGAGTGAGGTATTGTATCGGAGGCCTACGCCAGATCCAGGTAGGCTGTATGGAGTGCCTTTCCCTCATCAATGGCTTTGGTGACTGTTTGAAAAAAGTCAACCAAGTTTAAAAGGCATGATCTGCCTTTGACAAAGCCAAACTGGGTTGGATCCAAGGTCTGCAAATTCCCTATGTCTTTATTTATGAGGTCCATTATGATCCTCTCCATGGCTTTGCAGATAAGGCTTGTCAAGCTAATAGGCCGGTAATTTCCAGGGTCGGTGGAAGCACCGCCTTTGTGAAGTGGGACCACAGTTGCAGTGCGCCACTCCCTGGGTACATATCCAGAGGTAAGACTTTGATTAAATAGCTGTCCTAGTTGTGGGTTTAATTCCTCATTGAGTTCGTGGAGCACACAGCCGGGGACACCGTCGGGTCCCATGGATGCTGTGTTTTTTGCTTTGGAGAGAGCAGTTTTAACTTGGGCGTTGGAAATGTTTGGGGGGCTGCAATCGTTTGGTATAGATATCTCTCCTTTGGGGGGGGGAGAAGTTTGCACTGAACCTGTCAGCCAGTATGTTGGCAATGTCTGTAGGATCAGTAATCTTCACATCATTTTTGATTAGTTCTGAGCATATCTGGGAGTTTCCTCCCAGGTTTCTAACATAGCTAAAGAATGCCTTATGATTGTCTTTTGAGTCTTTAGCTATTTTTCTCTCAAAATTTGCTTTGGATGATTTTATGAGAGCTCTTAGTTTTTTACTTATAGTGATCAAGGGTGTCTTACCTTTTAAGGATTTTGCTCTATCTTGTAGTAGCTTCCTCCTTTTGTTGTAGAGTTTGTTTATGGCTGGGGTCCACCAGAGTGGACGCTTGCCTTTGGTACAGAGAGTCTTTGTTTTGCTTGGGATTGCCTTATCCATGCAGTCCTGCAGGTGCTGGTAGAAGGCATTTGTGAGTGATTCAGCGGCTTGAGTACTATTTTCCGCCGGCTCGGGGGCCTTAAAGGAGACCACACTAGTCTTTAGAAGTGTGAAGTCGGCTTTCGAGAAGTTTTTTACTGTGGTCTTTTTTATTTCAGGTGGGGGTGGGATGAGGACCTCCAGCGAGGATTGCTTTTTAAAGCATATAACTTTTGTAAGATGCTAGCAGGGGAGAATTATGTCAAAGACCTTATCTGGGTCATGATGGGCCTTGTGCACTGCATGGCCAACTTCTACAGTCTCTTGTAACCTTTTTAGAGAAATTTACCAGCCTCTCCAATCCTATTGAAGAAATGTCCCAGATTAAATAGACAGGATTTACCCTCCACAAAACCAAACTGCGGAGATGAAGTCTAAGATCATTCTTGATAAATGAAGACCATTTTTACATAAATGCAGTTTTATTTACATACGACAACATAAGAACTAGATCTTCTGTGGAATTATCTTCTGTGGTCTATAACAAAATGAAAGCAACACTATATTTAACAATGTTAGTTCTGAATTCAGAATCTATAACACCAAAGTGTTTTCTTCTGGGTTACTCAGGTGAGCAACTATCAGTCTTCACTCTGACAATCTGTTTTATAGAAAGACATGTCATCCTTAGGGTCACTGCTCTGGCCTCTAGGCTCCTTTGTCCAAGGGCGAATGTTCTTTCTCTGAGTCTTGGTTTGTCTAAGTCCTTCTTTTTATATTTATTTTGCCTTTCATTGTTGCTGGCAGCTGGTTAGTGATTAGGCCCACCATAGATACCACTCTTAAACACATACATCGTTAATTTAACTCATTCCCTCCATTACAGCACTCCCTGTGTCCCCTAGTGTCTAACTCCCAGTGGGTGCAGCTTGAGCCTTTAAAAAAATAAAGTTATCACCTTACAGTTTAAAGAAACATTCATATCTCTGGAACCGTACATGTTACTAGAAAACTGTAAATGGCAAACTAGTCAGGATAAATTAGTCTTTACATTGGCAACATTCATTCAGTTTGATGCTTTAAACTGGATTTTTATAAGCAAAAATAAAGACAGTAAATAATGTTGTATTGTTGTATAAACAGCTTATGATATCTCATTTACTGTTCAAGCAAGACACATACTGCTAGCAGGATTTTCTTCATACAACTGTGAGCTTTCATATGAGGCTATGCAGTTCTGTCTATATTACCTGAATGCTGAGATGTTTAGAGAGATATGAAAATTATTACAATACAAATAAACAGTATACATATCATATTCCATATCTGTTTAGCTGTATTAGACAGAGATCAAATATGAATATAAATGTATTTGAAATCATGTATGCCAAATCTTCTGATACTTTGTATGTAGCATAGTTTTGGAATTATTAATGCAAATATGAACAAGCAGTATTTGACGCCTAGAGGCATCAGTAGAAGTTAACTGCAGAAACACCTGGAGGCGCACTCATCTGTAATGAATTAATACATTTACCTTTACAAATATTTGCAAACAGTGTATTTACAATGCTTACATGATCATCCCATTTGTCATTCTTTTTTTTTCATTTATTTCCATCTTTCAGTGGTAAGAACTATCACACTATGTTACAATGTAAATAAATAATGAACCTGCAATTTTTATTTTTTTTTATAAATGTCATGGGATCCTTCACATCACCACTGACTCAACCAGGAGGGAATGTGGTTCAACATTTCATCTGAAGGATGGCATCTTAGGAGTATAGCATCTCCCTTAAGATGCATTGCAATTTCAGCATTGGAAAAACAAGTCCAAACATATGGTGTAAGAATAAAACCCACAGTCATCTTTTCTTCCAGAATCAATGGTGCAGGGCTTTTTTTGAGCCGGTACGCAACAGTATGGCATACCGGCACCTCTGCTGCCCTGCTTCCTTAAAAAAAAATTTTATTTTTTAAGGGCGTTCTTTAAGAACACCCTTTATGTCGGTGATGTGCAACCAGTCATTTACACCTTCCTGATATGCGCACGTGGAATTTGAATTACTGAAGACGTTTGGACTTGGCGTTGTTTGCAAGTATTGTGTGGATAACTGTGAAGGGTAAAGCCGATACTACTGACTGACGCCACCCTGCCTGCCTTATATGCCAGAAAGCAGCTGCCTGCAACTGCAGTTTGACTTGGGGGTCCTGAAGGGCACAGCTGGCAGTCATGAGTTAGAGCAAGCGATGTTGCCTGGCTGTGACTTGTTACCAAAAACGTTTGCATGCATTTAAATTTTCCTGGTGTTCTGTGAAGTTCTACTGACCCGACTTATTGGCAGGCTTTGAGAAAACACAGAGACACTCAGAAGTAGCTCGCCACATTGCACTGAGCAAGGGATTAAGGTTGGTCTAATCTTAAACAACACAAACTGTAACTACTTGTGCTGGTGTTGCATTTCAAGTTCTGGATCAATTCTGAGCACAATTCACATACTAAACATAATTTTTCAGTAAGTTATATGTTTTGATGTTTGATGAGGACATGGGGATCCATACAACTCAACAGCCTTTTAATTTGTCCCTTTGTCCTTCACCATATTTTCCTGACTTAATTTCACAGTTGAGGATTGCTTCATAAAAATCCCATTAGTTGTACCGGCATTTTAATTTAATTTGCATACCCAGTGTGGTATAAGAATTGAGGAAAACTTGTACAAATCATTAAACCTTTTCTTTTCAGAGTGCAAACAGGCACAAGCTGTCAGACAGACCCCATGAGTGTATTTTAAATAGTAAGCTGGCATTAGACTATCACAAGTATTTGTGTTGTGTGGCATTACTTCAGAGTAAGGTAAGAAGCAGGGATCAGTGTTGCTGTGTGTGTTACTCCTTTTAGTACTTCATGGTACCAACAGAGCAGGCTGCAGTCTGTTGGTAAGGGGGGATGATTTAACCACAAACTGAGTACAGACCCTGCAGTAGCCTCAGCATCTGTCAGTGGTAATTTGCTGCAGACATCCTGCTGGCTGCCTGTGTAATTAATTCCTGTGTATTTCTGGGGTAAAGGCAACAACTCTTCATTTTATTGTAGTGTTTGTGTTTGAGACGTATAAGTGGGGTCTGTCTTGTGTTTATTTATATAGAAACTCTGCATTCCAATACGCAACACAGAAGATAGTAAGGTCTGCAGATGCTCCCCACTGGGTTGTATCCTACAGTAGTGTACTGTTGGTGTTGTTTTGCTGCATGTTTTCCTGGAAAATAAACATTAAAATCTTTTCAGGAATCATTTTAACCTGAGTTGCTAAATTTTTTCTATATACATTCTTTGGGTAGTTAGCTGTTTTGTCAAGTGGATAAAGGGCAAGTTGCATTACCAAAATATATACCTGTACTATTTGCATGTGACAGTCGAGCCCCTGTATCATTTTTGAAGCGGTGGCTAGTGCAATTGCTAAGAAATGTGTGTTTATGTGGATTTTTGTGTACTGTGATTTTAATGTCTGCTACTCTTAATTCAGGCACACAGGGTTTGAGGTTGAATAATGGAAATCCTGATAGTAAAAGGAGCAGGCAACACAGATGTTGTTGGATACCATCCTGCCATTGTTGATAAGTACTAGAAACAGTGTAAAAGGTAGTAAGCCATCCACTTACCCAGTGCTGTTATCATTTCACCAGCAGACGAACTTCGCATACCTCTCGGTGTCTTAGTGTAAGAATTCTGGACAAAGCCAAACATAAAGGGGGGGGGGGAGGCAATGATCTAGAAATTAGGGACAATTTTTAAATATTGCTTTACAAGTTTATAAACTTAATAGTGTAACAATGTTTGCATTAAAGTGCATTTTCTAAAGAGTATGAAGCCAGAAATTCAAATTTCTTGCATTATTTATTGACTTCAGTCCTCAGTGATTTGCCAGAAAGTCATAAATTTTAGGAAAAACAGACCAAAAATATGAGGTAGAAATCTAGTTGAGTGGTGCAATCAGAAGAAAAATTGGAGCTGTAGTCTGAGCTACCCAAAACAAATAAATTGCTTGAAATAACTCCATAAAATTAATTCATTAAAACAAATCAATTGTGTGCTTTCTACATGACTGCATGCTGTTTTGTATTTAACACATAATCCAAAATAAGTTTTTGGCTCTTTAAAATCACGCCTTTCTCTACAGTTCATAGATTTATTTTTATTTAGCAGTCTTTCTGAAATATAGAATTAAATATGAATCAGTTCTGCAGCAGAGACAAGTTTTGAGTCATGACTGAAATGCTGGCAGTCATAATTTTGCTTTTGTAAGTAATTAACCAAATTAAGAGTTGATGGTTATCAGTATTGTTTTCTTCAGAAGTAGTTTAAATCCTTGACAGCATCATATTGCAGGACATCTTGGGGGTGATGGACATCACAATGGGCAAACTGGTCTTCACTGCATACCCACTTGTTGTAAGAAGTAATCACTGACAGACCAGCACAATATTTGTAACTGTAGAGAAGAACTAACTGCACTTTAGCATGCCTACTAAAATGGAAATGTTTGACTGGAAAATAAGTAAATCAAATACTGAATATGCAGCTTTTTCTGCTTGATCCCAGTTGAGTGCAATTCAGACTGTCATATTAAATTGTGATGCATGAAGAGGTGTGTGTGTGTGTGTGAGAGAGAGAGAGAGAGAGATAAGTAGCATATCCCTCAACTGCCCAGGTTTTTGCAGAATGTCCAGATTTTTGCCCCATATTTTTGTTTTTTCCTCATAAAAAGATTGAAGTTGAATAATGACAGATATTTGAGGTTTAGACTTCATATCCTTTAGAAAAAATGCATACTAATGCAAATCCTGTTATTCTAGCAATTTTCTAAGTTCATGAGAGAAATATTTATAATCTGTTCCTGCTTATTTTAGACTTTATCCAGATTTCTTTTATTAAAAGGTTGAGGTGTGAGACATTGAAATGCCCTAGTTAGGATTAGTAGGTGGTTAGTAATTAGATTAAGCTCAAGCCCTGCACCTTAGCTGCAGGAAACAAGAGCCTGAATCCTCTACCCAAAATATGCAATTGGTTTGCTTAGCAAATGGTATCACTGTTGTGTGTTTAGAGTCTTAGAGCATCGTTAGAAGCACAGCAGGTAGCATACTTTTGTTTTGATGCAGAAGGCTGTGGGTTCTATTCCCACAGCATGTAGATGGATTGCTGATACTGTGTTGGATTTTAATAGGGTGGAGTGCTGCAAACCTGAATATGTCCTCCTTTGGATAAGATGCCCAGTAACCATGAACCTGTTTTAGTTTGCCATCCATTCCCTACTGCAATATTACCAGCTTATCATTTTTAATGTAACATAGACAATTTATTCTTCAAGGGCAGCAGACAGTGAATTTGTAGATGAAATACTTAAATATAATTTTTTTTTTGCTAGCAGCAACCTTTTCATTAGTTACAGCCAGATCTCTTTAATGTGAAATTATTCAGATGACTTTTACTTTTGCAGAGACTGTGCATACTGACTGATATTAGTGGGTTGTAATGACAGACGTTTGAGTGACCTTTTATGGTTGAAATGTTCTGAAATGGGCAGTTTTGGCATTATTGGTTCATATGCTTTGTTTCTGTTTTACTGGTTATAAATTTAAAATGCGCTCTAACAAGTGGTATTGTATTATACAAGGGATATAATTTAATTATTATATATTATTTAATACAATCAGGAACGTGAATCAAATAAATTTTGCATGGTCCTAAAAATGTGTGCAAGGGGTATATGATTTGAAAACTGCCCAAAGGTAAACTTAATCTGCCTCTGGGCAGATGCACTTTCTTTGAATGTGGGGTTTCAATGCTGTTTCAATGAATGTGAGTTTCAAAGTCACAGAAGTTTTAATGCTAAGACTGTTTTCAGACTGTATTGCTTTGTTTAGGAAACATTTAGCAGTGTTTGTGCTGTAAAATTTGAAATAAAAGTTTTAAATTAAATCCATATATCTGTAATCATTGTAAAAGTAAAGCAAAAAGCAGTATGCACACAGAGTTTTGAACAGTGTTTATGACAACTGGGGATAAATAGTCAAATAATGGGAATGGCTGCATGGGGGGGGGGGGGTGCTGAGGGAGGATGACCCAAATGCAACATATGCATTCCACCACCTGTTTGCAAAAAAAAAGCACTGCAATGGCAAGTGTACTACCTGTTAAACCATTGGCATTGGTATTGCCTTTTCTTTTACTTATAAACTCTACTCTATCTTTGCCTGGTGTACAGAAGGATGCAGTTATTGCTGGGTTTAAAATGAGAGTCAAAATTTCACAGTAGAACTTTAGGTGAATTGGTGAGTACAGTAGCATAGTCAAATATGTTTTTGTTTTCTTTAATGAACATTTTATTTATTTTTTTGCATATGGTAAAAGTGAAAGGAAGCCTTCATTTTACAGTGAATGTTTTGGGCCTACAGTTTATCATATTCAATTATGAGAGCTTTAAGACTAAGTGTACCTGAATCTCATGGATGGGAACCTTTCTTGACTCTAAAGGACCCTGAAAGGGCTACACTGCCTAGTATCCATATGCTTTTTTTTTTGATAAAATAGTTTACAACCTTGTCCAGGGTTAGCAACTAGTTTAAGTATTTCTATTTTGTTGCAGGAATGATCAGATTCAGCTATTCTTCAGCTGTGCTTTTTAACTCTTCATCTTGGAGTATCTATAGCTGCAGAATAATTTTCTGCATTTGATATTTTATTTTTATTTATTTATCCTTTGTTGATAGGAATTGCATATGTTGGACACTGCTGCTTATTGAGTCTGCTAGGATTCCTACTGAGATAAACTTGGCCAGATGACACTGATATTCAATGCAGAATTGTTTCTCTCAGAGTTATTGTTGGTCCATCTAGTAAAAGTTATTAAGAGGGTAAGGTCATGTAACTGAAGTATGTTGTGAGTGGAGGATGGGGGGACAATTGATGCTCACCCCCTACACATATATTATACCAGACTTGGTGTTGTGCAGTAACCATGGCTAAATATCTTAAAATATATGTGGCTGGTAGACATGTAAAGTCCTGGAGGTTTACAAGATTTGAGTGGGCTCTGCTCCTGTCAGAGGCATTGCACTATATAGGGTAGAGTTAATTTGTTATTTTGTGAAAAATACTATCCATCTACTTTGTGTGCTCTTTCACACTGAAGCATATTGTAGCCAGTCAAGTGATCTTCAATTATTTCTACCTTGAACTAAGTCTCACTAGTCAGTTTATGAGACAATGGAAGCCCTTATGTTTCGAAAACATTCAACATGGTAACCACCAAACAGGTAAATACATATGAAAAGGCTTAATTACGCTTTACTGCATATGCCGAACAGTGCACTGAACTGGCAGAGCTGGTTACACAATGGGTGGGATGCATATGTATGCTTTTGTGATCATAGCAGTTTCTCTCTAATCCTTACTAAGCAAAGTGAAATGCCTTGTTATGATGTCAATGATTTGAAAGTACATCAAAACTATTTAGTTTTGTTTTGTAAGTCTGCAAAATGGGTACCTTTGCTGGGTGGTTGTTAATTTTTTATAAATTATTGCTATCAAATAAATGCACTTGTATCACTTAGAACCAAAGAAACATTTTGTAATTATTCAGTGCTATAAGCAAATAATCATTTATTTAGTGAACATGTTAATGTAACCTGTGGAATTCTGATTGAGTACTGTAATCCAATTGTCTAAGCTAAAATATGCATCTGATGTATAACAGTATAATATATTCAGACTGTACTCTGAGAAGCATTTCTTTAATTAGTGATGGAGCATGCCAGTTTTGAGGTAAGAGTGGGAGATAATGTACGAGTGATGAGAAAGCACATTCAATGAGGCAGGTCATTGCACTGAGTAACTCTCTCTTCTCATGAGGTACAGCAGTCTTGAAGATGGTCAGAATAAGTAGGGGTCCCTTTATGGGGGATTAACACCCAACAAAACAACTCTTATTTCCAAATACATTGTTGTTTTGAATATCTGTATTAACTTGAGATACCCTTCCAATAAAAGTCTATCATACAGGAGTCCAAATAATGCACATAAAAATGGAAAACCTGATACCAGATTTTCTATAAAGTTATCCAGTGTTCAAACTTTGTAATGCAAACTCAGCCCTTTATGCGTTGCCGAGAGTTTTGTTGCTCCTTTACCACAGACAGTAAAAGTTCCACATGCGTATAAAGCTACAGGCAAAAAAAAAAAAATGAAAGATCTTGCTGAAATGCTGCATGTTGGTTTAATCATTTGCTAAGCAGGTTTATAGTAATGTATATTTACAGTCTGAAGATTAGTTCTTCGCATACAAAACTTTGCACTAGGAGATATCAGATCATAACCACACAAAAGTAAATTTGGAAATCTTACTTGAATAAACAAGCCAGAGGTCAAGAGTTACCATATGCAGCGCCATATTTACAAATATTACACTAACAACATTTCCGTTGGAATAATAGTGCATGAGCAATATACTGATTTTGTGATGTTTAAGAAAAAATATAAATGACTTTTAGTGTGGTTTTTGCATTTTATTCTAGTGAAATGCATGCAGTACTGCTGTCACTGTACCCATCCACTCATGCATCTCAAGATTGCCTTCTACTCTCACTTGTGAACAAGAACTCAGGATATTTAAACATTTCCACTTGAAGTAGCTGTTGTCCTCTCACCAGAAGATAGCAATCTACTCTTCCAGGAGACAATAATGATGTTGGACATAGAACTGTTGACTCATCACAATCACTTCCCACTCAGCAGTGAGCCATTCCAGTGCACGACTGAGGTTACAGTTATTTAAGGCCAACAAGACATCTTAAACCAACAGAGCTGCAACCCTTACATCCTCTAACCAGATATTCTCCATATCTGGGGCTGATGTTGATTTCCTGCTCATGAAAATTAGTAATATGTGATGAGTTAAGAAAGACCCTTGGTGGAGTCTCTCACCCACCCAGTGGTATTTGACTTAATGTGTTAAGAATGTGGACAGAGCTCTTGCTACACAAATGCAGAAGATGAATGCACATAGCAAAAAAACTTGCAACCACACACCACTGCAGCACCCCACAGAAGCCATTCCATGAATGCAGCTATATGTTTTATCTGAATTATACTTAATTCTTTGACAATATAGTTATGCATATACAGCAACCTCTATATAATCAGCTCACTACTTATGCAGGTTGTAAAGTGTCCTTCGCTGAGACCTGGACAGCACTACATGAGACACACCTGCCTGATGTACAGTTCATGGAAAAATAATTTAAACATGGAGCTGCATGGAGAAATCTCCTTTCCTGAAAGGTGCAGTGCCATCTGTATTAATTATATTAAATTTAGGAGTGAAGTGGTGAATTTAGCTGCATAGGGGAGAGGAAGACAAAGCCCTCCATGGAAAACAACTGTAAAGGATATGCAAATATCTTTCTACATAACTTATCTACACTTGAATAGGCATTCACAATTATGTCTCACATTGGCACCCTCATCTCTTCTCGGTTAAATCAGAGGATGAATGCCAGACTCATAAAAAGAGGAATCCCTTACAACTGCTTTTCTTCAAATCATTTCTTTCCACTGAAGTCTCATCTTGCTTAAAATTAATTATACAAGGACAGAGAAGAAGCCAAATATGGCAGACAGGTGTGTTGTACATGTTGTGAAAAGGATTCTGAAGTTCGTAGGTTGATAGGTAAGTACTAAGCAATCAGTCCGCAGATCATTTCAAGTCTGACTAAAAATGAAACTCTATTCAAAAGTTCCCTCTAGCTTCAAGGAGAGCAAGACAAGATAGAGTGGAGAAAATCTGAGGTGCCTATCAAATTATTTAGGTTTACCTTGATGGTGGCAAGGGTACTAAACTGCTTGACATGTAGTGGAAGCTTGTTGCAGAAGTGAGGGATACATTGGGATATGAATTTATCACACCAACATGTTTTATTAGATTCCGATTTCAGTATTACTTACCATTTGCACATCTGAGTCAATCCAGACTTGACTACAGTTATATAAACAAACCTGAATTAAGCTGTTATGCCAATTATTTAATTTCATTACTCATAAACAGATATTACAGAAAATATAAAGACCACATGATCTACCTTACCTGCTCATTCACCTGTGTATTAGACAAGCGGCAGATCATAGTTAACCAATATATTTTCCTACCCTTCGCAAAATTCCCCTCACACCTGCCCCAATCTTTCTTGAAGTCCTCATAGTTTTTGACCAAACAATATCTTTATGAACGTTTTGCAGACCATTTACCACTATTTTCTATGAAAGAAGTAAGCTATTTTTTCTTATCTGAATTGTTCATCTGATATCTCCAAAATGTATCCTCTTTTTCTCTTGCATATTTTAATATGGTATCCATCTGTATACAAGTTCATTATATCTCCATCTGCCTTATTTCTTCTAGATCTATATTGTAATGTTTGTGTTTCTCTACCGAAAGCTGTCCCTTACATGACTGCAGCCAAACATAATCCAGGACAAAGTCTCCAAATCAAGGATGTATGGAAAAACTAATGCAGTTTATTAAGACATTATAGAGAAAGTGATGCTTTGCATGTTTGTGCATTTTCTGAAGAATATGTCTATAAGTGTAATGGCTGCTATCATTTACTTGCTGTAATCCTCAACAATTTTGTCTCAGAAGCACAAATGTTATGAGGGAAAGAGTAACATTCTAAGCCATAATCAGTGACATTCCTAAAAATTGGTAACGGCTCAGAGATAAACTAGGTTGAATGAAATGGACAGAACCAATATGTAGGCAGAATATGAGGAGGAAACTTCACTGCATATGCATTTAGCTTTCAACACCACTGCAAAGAGTTCAAGTATCTATGCAGCAATGTCAATCAGTATGTCATTAATACTGATCCCATAATAAAAATCAGTTGTTGTTGTTTGTCTTTCGGCTTTTCCCGGTTAGGGGTCACCACAGAGGAACTCCGGTCCGCTAATGATTGGCAGTAGATTTTCACGAACTCCGAGGTGCCAGCTCAGCATCCAACCTTCAACTAAGGCATGCCCTTATGCATGTCTTTCAAATGCCACCCAACTGCGGGGAGGACATGCAGACTCCACACAGAAGGCACTCCAGCAGAGAATCAAACGGGAGAACCTCTTGCTGTGAGGCAACAACGCTACCACTGCACCACCGTGGCAGTACATAATATAAAATCAGTATCAGGTTAATATCAGAGTACAATGTTAACATAACCACATACCTTTTTTCTAAGGAGCTAGGTCTGTCTGGAAAACACTAGTGATTGATACAGGTTTATATTACCGTCTCGAAACTGGAAATGATTGAGTAAGATAACATCAACACCCATGCATCGTACTGTTTAAACTGTGAAACATGTAAACATCAAACAAAAAAATAAAGAACTGTCATAGCTGGCCAACTTACATGTCATGATTACTTTAGATATTCACTACGGACCCAGGGACATGATGTTGGTGAACTATGATATTGTGACATTCTAAATTTCAATGTTTTCAGATTTCACTTACTGCTTAGTTCTACGTATATGTGTCAATGTTATTGCACTCAATCATTTCCTGTTTTGAGGTGGTAATATAGACCCGATTGATACTTGTACTAATGTATGACTGCCAGGCTTTCCCTCGGAAGGTTGAATTGCCATTGGGTCAGGTATTTCCCCTTCTTTGTGATGGTGCAGCCTTTGATTTGGTGCATATAAGTAGTGGAGGTGGGGGGGTGCAGCCTCTACATCAGATAATGTAGAGGGTCTCACCCCACAAAATATTAGTGTGTGTGTGTTTAACTTCTGAATGCAACTCAAATTCAGGAACATTCAGTCATTTGTAATTACAGTTTTGTGAGACAATCACAAATGACCTGATAGCTTTTCAAGAAAATATTTTTCTGTGATATGTCATTAATTAAATTGTCATTAAACCTAACTGCATATAGAAGAACCACCACAAAATTTTCATATTAGGAATAACAGTTCAAATCTGCAGAGTTATGGGGAATAATATTTATCAGCCAGAAAGTGAATAAAGTGTTTAAGTCTGGAGTTTAAGGATATCTGCAGGAAGAATGAAGAAAAAGTCACTTAAGCTATATTATTATATTGTCAGCAACCCACAAGAGCAAACTTAAACAAGAACTTGATCCATAAAATATAGATTTTAGTGATGTTCCAATGATAACTGTTCTACAGCTGAATATATTACAGAATTAATATATTGTGTAATGTTATGTCTAAAGTATGTAAGCAATGTGATTTATAACTCTTTGTGATAGATGATATCACTTGTGGTATTTTTATGCAATCAGAAGGGCACCGGAAGTTTATTGGTATCAACAAAATCTGTCCAAGGTAATAAATTAAACTAAAACAATTAATAGGACATATTTCAACAAAGAGCATTACCAGGGTTAACTGCAGTGCTGCATGGCATAGGTCAGTAAATGAATGGACAATAATCACCAGACATTACAATCATGACCTACTGAAATGGGCATTAAGGTAAAGGTACAATAAAAAAGGGTGTTTTGTCTAGAAGATGAAAAGCATCTCTTAAAGGAGAGAGAACACATGTGGGCAGTAAAGCATTAACTGAATGGAAGATAACAACACAGCTAAAGGCTTTGGGCTGGGGATGTTATTACTAGACCACAGAAATATTATGTTTTCATGACTGGGCGAACAGTAAGACAATTAATATACAACAGGTATTTCATGAGGAAAATGTGTTTATATATCTGGAAGACTTTACAGTTCTCATAACAGATTTAGAAGACAAACATTGTAGTTTTACAAAGGCTAATGCTTATATATGTTGTGCTTGTAAAAGAGGTGCAATACAGAAAGATGTCTTTAACAAAGAACTCATGGATAATTAAAAAGCCAGATTGGCATACCATGCTGTGTTGAGCCACAGGGCAGCTCAGCACAGTTCCCCACCGCCACTCAGTGAGCTATTTCTCCCCATAGCACTAAAGGTGGAGGCGCGTCCATATTCATTAAGGATATCCACACCTCCAAGCTAGTTGCACAGCATGATGCATCCGAGATTATCCAAGTGCAACTAACTCTGGGCAAGACCACAATCCAAATTGCAGCTTGCTACAGACCCCCACCATGTCCCAGGATTCCCACTCCTCATTTCTTGATACACTGGAAAGTATTAGGGTACAACCCAACACCCTAATAATGGGCGATTTCAACTACCCCACCATTAACTAGGAAAACTACTCATGTACCAACTCTTTTGCTCAACGTTTTCTGGAATTCATAAATTCCAATGCCTTGGATCAACTTATTCACACCCCCACCAGGGGCAGCAATATCCTAGACCTGGTCATTACCAACATGGGCAACCGGTGTTCCACACCAGATGTCAATTCCTCGTTGGTCAGATCTGACCACAAGCCAATCACCCTAGACATCCACATCCTGCCCTCACCCCCAATTAGGGAAACCACCATAAAAAACTTCTCCAAAGCCAACTTCACACTTCTTAAGACAGAAGTGGCAAACTTCATGACACCCATGCAGATGGACAATAGAGGTACGACTGCTGAATCCTACACAAATGCACTTTATAAGCACTTACACAAGTGCATGGATTATGCTATCCCTAATAGAACCAAGATGCTATCATCCAAAAAAAGGAAGCCAATTTGGTGGTCCTCTGCCATAAACAAACTACAACAGAAGAAAGAAACTTGCAAAAAAGAGTAAAATCCCATGACTAGAAAAACTCCCTGGTCAACCTCAGTAAGAAGCTGAGATCCCTCATAAAATCTTCCAAAGCTAGTTATGAAAACAAAATTGCCACTGACTCTAAAGACAACCACAAAGCATTCTATAGCTATGTCAAGAATCTCAATGGCAACACTCAGATCTGCTCTGAGTTACAGCACAATGGCACTAAATATACAGAACCAACTGATATTGCCAACATCCTGACAGATAGGTTCAGTGCTAACTTTACCCCCCCTCTCACCCCCTAGAGGGCCCATCTCTATACCGGAAGAATGCAAAGTTCCTGGAATCACGGCTGCACAGGTAAAAAACACACTCTCCAAAGCCAAGAACACAGCATCCATGGGACCTGACAATATCCCAGGCTGCGTTCTACACGAACTACAGAATTAACTGGCACCCTACCTAAGTACCATGTTCAGTCATAGCCTCTCCTCAGGCTTTGTGCCCACTGAATGGCACACCATGACGGTTATCCCACTCCACAAAGGGGGAGCCACAACGGACCCCAGGAACTACCGCCCCATTAGCCTTACGAGCCTGGTCTGCAAGGCCATGGAATGTATCATCATGGAACTCATAAACAAAGACATTGGTAATCTCCAAACTCTGGACCCTACCCAGTTCGGATTTGTAAAAGGCAGATCATGTCTCCTAAACCTGATTGACTTCTTTGAAGTAGTCACCAAAGCCATAGACGAGGGTAAAGTGGTTCACACAGCTTATCTAGCTCTCGCCAAGGCTTTTGACACCATCCCCCACTCTGGAATTATAGATAAGCTCACTAAACTATGTATAAATCTCTATGTCACAAGATGGGTTGCCAACTGGCTCACGGACAGAGCCCACACTGTGAAAGTAGCGGACTCCAAATCCGACTTCAGACCAGTAACAAGTGGAGTAACACAGGGTTCAGTCCTGGGTCCTCTCCTGTTTGGTATCTACTTCTCTGAAGTGCAGGCTAACACAGATGGTCTTTGGCTAACAAAGTTTGAAGATGACTGCAAACTAGGAGCCATAATCGAAACTCCTAACAATGTGGACATACTACAAAAGGGCCTCACTGAGACAGATACCTGGTGTCAAAGCCATGGCCTGAAGCTCAATGCCAAAAAGTGTATTGTCATCCCCATTGGTAAAAACTCTGTACCCATGAACTACCACATAGCTGGTAGTCTACTTAATGCAGAAAATGTGATAAGAGACCTTGGGACACAGGTGGACAGTAGTCTCTCCTTTGATAATCACATTGCTGCAGTGGTCAGGATATCCTTCTACATGGCTCAACTCATCACAAAAGGTTTCTCATCGAGAAAAAAATAAGTCATTGTTTCCCTCTACTCATCACTCATTAGGCCATTATAGAGTACAATGCCCCTTTTGGTATGTACCTCACAAGACATCTACAACAACTGGAAAGGCCACAGAAATACCTCACAAAGAGGATTACTGGCCTCAAACAGATGCCCTACACAGACAGTCTCAAAAAACTCCAGCTTTACTCCGTTGTATATCGCCTACTCAGAGGTGATCTCTGCCCAACATACAAAGCTATGTCAAACCCAGAGCTGTTGGACATGCTCCACTTAAAGAAATCCCAATCCCTCCGAGCTACATGCTCTAGGGACCTAAACCTTGTCACCACAATAAACAGAACATGCTGGAGGGATAGATTCCTGTCGCAGAGACTTCCCATACTCTGGAACAGGACTACCTATCTATGTCAAACAGAGCTCCTCATTAGCAGTCTTCAAGAAAAATCTTGATGATTGGATGGGAAATAGGAAATTCACCCCAGGGATCACTTCTGTGGCTCTGCTCGACAGGGGCACAGGAAAATAATTTTCTTGGGTGGCAAAAGCCAGAGTACATTTTTGGCTAGGCTTATATAGGCCCTAGGGCCAATAGCCTAGTACCTACCTATGAACCATATCCTGACATTTTTGTAATGTCCTAAGCAGAGCGACACTGTAAAAGAGCTATAGCAACAGCATACGATGGTATATTGACTATTTTGAACATAAATATGCACAATATGTCTGCATTATTGCTGTATAATGCCAAGCACTAGAGCTGCCTGCCCTGTGACTAATAGTTTTCTCAATCAGACATTGGGCTATGGGGTAGGGACAGTGACTTAATTAAGTCGCACTGTGTTATGACCTGCTTATGCTCAGGACCCACAATATTTTTGACTAGTGATGAGCTGCTACATTATACCCTTAGCAGCAACGTCTGGGCTAAATGTAACATTTTCTGAATCAGCCCCCACCTCAATATTCACGCAGAGGCAGAAAGTAATAGTTTCATTTACTGAGGTGCTCTAGTGCTAAAAACATGTCCTCTATAGCTAGTTTAGTCCTTGTGACAGACAAACGATCACTCTAAGTTCCCAAATGGAAGAGTATCACCCTAGAAAATGCCTTAACTGAGTGAAGGCATTTTGTAATGGTACTTATGAGCAAAGGTTAGCTGAGATACACTCAAACTGTACTCAGTACTAGCAAACCCAGAGTTGTTGTTGTGTCTTTCGGCTTATCCGGGTTAGGGGTCGCCACAGCGGAACTCCGGTCCGCTAATGTTTGGTAGTGGATTTTTACGTGCCGAGTTACCAGCCCTGATGCACAACCTTCAACGAAGGCACGCCCATTTATGCATGCCTCCACACAGAAGACGCTCTGAGAATCGAACGCGACAACATCTTGCTGTGAGGCGACAACGCTACCGCAGCACCACTACCCAGAGTGCACAGATTATAACCACTGTGTGTGTGTGTGTGTGTGTGTGTGTGCGCGTGTGTGCTGAAATGCATATCTTTTTGGAGTGACATTCTCTTGCTGCAATATTTAGTAAAGAAAGGATGGACAGCAGGTTTGACTCAGATAATTATTTAGGCATTATCAATAACAGCATTCAACAAATTCACATCTAGGTCAACTGTAGGGAGGGTTTTTTTTAACAATAAGTAATTGTAGGTGTGAGTGTGGTAATGTCTGGGAATGTGTATGTGTGAGAGAGCGTAGGGGCATGCCTTTGCTAACACAACGCATGGGCCACTAGAGTAAACACTAATGTGGTCAGATCTGACTAGTGTGAGATTCAGAAACATGCTAATGAGTCAGTAATGAAGTCTTGCTCATTACTACCATACTTGTTCTCTGCATCACATTTGCTCATTTTCACACTAATTGACCAGCCAGTGTTGGCAATTGGCATGAGTTGTGAACATTTTTCTAATTCATAGGGTATGGGATTGCATGATTAAAGGGTTATAAATGGCAGTGTATAACAAATAGTCTTTCTAAAATATTTATATTATACAAAACTTAGACAGTGTGATGATAGGCACTACTGATGTGACACCATGACCTTTGTGCAAAATGAAAAAACAGGTGTGATGCTGATGATTTGGAGAGCCATAAACAACTGACTTTAGAGATCATACAATACAATCTTCAAATCTCACTGTGTACCAGCATTTAGAATGCACTAATTGCAAACTGTACCTATCAGTCTTAATAAATGTCAGATTTTACACTGATGAATATACAAAGAATTTCTTCTATAACATTTATTAGAAATAAGCAGTAATAAACAATTTCTTATAGCAGCAAAATTGACCAAAAGTAATGAGTATATGCTAAACAGAAATGAAGAAAATGAATTTTTGTGCACTAACAAACTGTAAAAGCAAAATGAAATGACTTGCACATAAGAGGAATGACCCAAATGATACTGAGAAGGACAAGGCTTTGAGATGGTCTGTGTAGTGTTTACAATACAAGCTGTTGATTCTTTTTAGTTTGAAAGTGTTGTGGTCATTGCATTTGTGACAATTGTTTAGACAGTCACATGCCAAAAGGAGTATTATACTCAATGATCAGTCTAATAAGGGCCAAATACAGTAGCATGATTACATCCCTGATCTGGAATCAATACCTTTAGATATAAACTGTGCGAAGAAAAAGGACTTCCTTACAACACAGATAAGTGGGGATCAAAGGGGATCTATGTTACATTATCATCTTTTTAAAACATTGCACTTTATATGGTTGAGACCATATGATTGACATTTAAAAAAAATTAAAATGTTTGTACTGTGAATGCAGTACAGTAGGATCAGAGAATTTGCCCCCCCACCCTTGCAAAAAAAATGTATTTGGTGAAGGCTTGTATTTTGATTTTTTTACAAATTGGTCATATGGTTTCTACCATATGAGATTTGACATTTTAAAAAAATTGATAATATAAACAAAATCCAGTCAAAGGAAAGTTATTTGCTGTTATAGCTTCCCAGATTCCTAACCATAGGATCAATTTTCAGGGATGCGTTGTCAATGAGACAGTTATAACAGGAGTCATGCTTGTTGACGGTTATGATTATACACTTCTTGGCATTTAGTTTTAGTCCATATTTTTGACACCAGCTATTTATTAGGGACAGGCTTTCTTGGAAGATCTGATTGTTCTCTGGGAAGTTGATGACGGCATCATATCCGTAGTCATTGTCTAACTTGGTCAGACAGAAACCCTTAACATTATCTCTGACTTCTGAGAAGTAAATGCCAAATAGGAGTTTCAAAGTTTGACTTAATATGTCTGAGATAAGTATACATTTAAAGAAGCTGATAGAGCACTAGATAGTCTGAAAGTAGAGCAATGAACAACACAAAAGTCTGTAAATGTGCACAAAATTATTAACATATGCCCCAGTATTAACATATTATGGTGTGAGTAAGCCAGTTGTGTTGCAAGTAGATGCCAATCAGAATGATATAGGAGTTGTGATCCTGTAAGAGAACAGCCCATCTGAGTAAGGGTCAGGAGCATTTACAGATGTATAGAAAATATATGCTCAAATAGAAAAAATGTCAACAAGTGCATGCATATGGGAAAATTTCAGGAATGTGTCTATGGTAATGAATTGCAAGTAGAAATAAATCACAAACCTGTGCAAAGCATATTCAGAAAGTTGTTCTACAATCATATCTGAAATTGCATACTGTGATGTTTAATCCACAGAAATATGACCTGTAAGTGATATAAAGAATAGACACGGGACTGCACACAGCAGATATGTGGAACATATATTTACCAGAGTTACATACATAATTGCTAGAAGAACTAGAGGCAGTTTGGGTAATATCACAGTTACCAATGAAAGGAAAAAAAAAAAAAAGTCTCAGATGTTGTTGATACAGATTTATAAATGAAACTTCTGAAAGATGCTACAGTGAAAAGATGGCCTGAACAAAAATTATCAATAAGAAATGTTCAGCCTTACTTTCCTTTCAGAGAAAATGTAAGCTGCACCTTTATCTTGATGTTCAAAACCGTTAAAATAATAGTCTTTGATCATTTGGTAAAGCAAATTCATGAGAGAATATATTAAATTACATCTGGGAACAACAAAGTTCAAAGAAAGAACAAGAAAAATAATGTTTTGGCCAGTAATGCCAACTCATATAAAACATAAAAACTAGTGATGTGCCACCTGCAGTTTATACCATAACATCAGTCTAAAGAATGAACTGCTAACATACCCATTTTCCATATTGTCCGTGGAGTCGGATGGGACAGATTTATTCCATTTCACAGAAATCACATACCTTACCTGTGTCTCATTTCCTGCAATAATTAAACTAACAAACATAGCAAGAATAGTTGTGATTAAAGCATCAAAATCTATACTTTCCAGATATGGACATTCACTGTTATCACAATAGCCAACCATACATACATCAGGAATTCAGAAGACGGGTATGATTGTGAATTCACACAGACATCTGGTTTAGCCTATCTTCCATTAGATGTGTAAGTGCAAAGAACTACCAACAGTGAAAAAAATCATGAGAATGAGCAGCAGAAAATGATTGTCATCTTTCAGTTTTGAAATATACAAATGCTCTTTTCCAGAGACACTAGTTTGCCCAAGCACTGCTAGACAGAAGACTGAACATCAGTCTAGTTCGCCAGTGTTGCTGATATCTCAGTATCAGCATAAATTAGTGAAAATGATGGAAAGAAATGAAAAGAAACACAAATTCTACTCTGACAGAAACTGCAGCAGACTACCAGATTAGCAAGATGGAGAAAAAGTAAAAATCCAGACGTCATAAGAAACACTGCAGCCTCAAGCTGAAGTTGTTGGTAATGCTGACAAACCAAGATCCTTTGTGATCTAGTGGGAAGATAGCATGCTGTGCAGAAGAAATGCTAGAAATCTGTATAAGACAGATGCATTAAAACTGAAGTCAGAGCCCCAGGAGCAAGAACAAACAGGAAGTATCGCAATCAGTTCTTTTGCAAAAATAGAGACTATGAAAACTGTGATGATCAAGGGATGGAAAGAAACACACCTGAAGTGGTGTCTCCAGATAAAGCTGTTGTGCAGCAAAACTACCTCAAATGTAAGATTAGATGGTGAGTGCAATCATTCCTGGTAAGTGTTCTAGATATTGCAGACTGCTGAAGAATCCAGACAGATATATGAGTGTTCCAGCATTAAAAACTATTCTAAATATTGAACATGCCATTTAATTGACTTATGCTTCGAATATGTAAAGTCTGAGTTTGAAGACAATAGCCCATGACATGTTCAGTATTTAGGAAATTAGTGTAGCTTAATGCATTGTACTCCCCCCAACACACACACACACACACACACAGACAGACAGACAGACAGACAGACAGATAGATAGATAGATAGATAGATAGATAGATAGATAGATAGATAGATAGATAGATAGATAGGTATATTGATTGTCTTTAAAAAAGAGAAAGGTGATGCTCCATGTGTGCACATAGCTTTAAAGTTAATGAGCTAACTAGAATGATTAGCTTGTCATGTGGTACAGAAATGTCCTAGAGAAATCATCTTGTGTTACACCTTAATCATTTTAGAATACATATCGTGCCTTTTTTTCTTACTCACTAAATTTCATAATATGATGGTGACAGCCATCAATTAGCACTCCGGGTTTGATTTTACTTTGTCGTACCAGTTTCCTAATGGCTGTACACTCAGAATATAGAAATGTACTGAGAAGAGTGATAACACTCCATTTTTAGTAGCAAGGTAGTAGGCTGAGTAAGGGAACTATAGCAGCAGAGTCAGGGTAGCAAATAAATTACACAACAATTATCTCCAAAAAGAGGGAGGTTCTGAGCAGCTAATATCCTAGGTGGTAACTTCAGTGCAAATTTTATCCACCCACAATTTGTAGCTATTCCACAAACTCCACACTCACTTTTAAATACCATGGAGTAAATCCTCTCAGCCTTCTAAAAATAACTTGTCCTTGGACCCATGGGCCCTGCTAGCATACCAGCTTTATGATTAACAGTTCCAAATAAGGCCTGTTCAAAATCCTACTTAACCTCTTTAATCTAAGCCTCCCCACTAGTTAACATTCTTTAGCCTGGAAAACAGCTATTGTAATCCTGTTATACAACGGTGACCCAGTGAAGGACACTAGTAAATACAAACCCATTAGTCTCAGTAGCTTCATATTTAAAGGTATGGAATGTATCATCTCAGACTTCATTAATCTGAACATTGAAATTCTACTAACTCTGGACACTCATTTTTCTTTGTCAGAGGTAGGTCCTGCCTTTGTGACATCACTGATTTATTTTAAAAAGTTACCAAAGCAGTGAATATTGGTTATGCAGTACATATAGGATATCGGGCCCTGAACAAGGCCTTTCACAATATTTCTCATTCATGTACCATTGATAAACTTATAAATCTGAATGTAAATATTTATGCTGTGTAGTAGATAGCTAACTGGTTGTCTAAGGAATGCCAATGTGGTTAGATTCGCAGGCACCACTTACAAAAGCAAAATGTTACCAGTGATGTACCACAGGGCTCAAAAATGAGCCACTCCTATTTGACATTTATTTTTTAGACTTTCAGGCCGATGCTACTGGCCTGTGGTGATCTATTTTTGTTGATGACTATAAATTCAGTCTTACTGTTCGATCTTCCACTGCTTCAGAATTTCTCTTAAATGAGTTAGATGATGTTAACAAGTGATGCAAGGACATAGGCCTCAAATTAAATGTGAAATATATAGTATAGTTCATTTGGGTAAACAAAATATTTACACATAATACCATATAGATAACAAACATGCCCCTCCAATCAGACACTCTCATAGGGGATCTGGGCCATCTGGATAATAATTCCTTATCTTTTGACACAAAAAACTAGAGGATGAATGGCACAATACCCAGCCGGTGTGTTGAGATGCAAAAAACACCAAAAATCCACAGTAACGAAAAGTTGCTAAGGTCAATAAACGCTCCAAGATGCTGTAGTTTAAAAGATGTCTTTAATCTTACGAACAAGAAACAAAATGCGTCGACCTAGGTTTCGTCCGACTACTCGGACTTCTTCAGAACAATGCTACAACAAAATTCTAGTCCTTAAATAACCGCTTTAATTGCTTTCATTGTTCAATTGAATCAAAAATTGCATAATTAATCATAACCTCCTTAAAGAGACGACTCAGTTACAAAACTAAATCGTTAGTAATGTCATAAGATTGCATAAAAAACAGTACTAATCTATGTGTTATGGTAATATTAATACAATGTGTATGTGTGTATTTATAATCACATGTGTAATATATATTTCTATATAGCTTTATATATGTATATGCTGATAAAAAGTGTACGCATTGTATGAAGTAACTTATAAAGTATCCATAATTAAAAAAAAACATGTAAATAACCTATGAAAAAATTGAATAAATAATTCATTGAATGATTCATTGGCTAAAAATGTTGTACAATGAACCAAATAAATACCCACATGTAAATAAATAAATGGAATACCTGAACATATAATCAATAAATAATAAATCATAAGATTAAATTTTCCAATATAAATTACATTATTAAATAAAGAATATATATATATATGTGTCACCTGCCATCTACCCTCATATATTGAGTCTGAGGTGTAGACTGGAGTCTATGGATATGTAAATGGACACATATATAAATAAATGTGTATACAACTTATAAACCTTAATTTGAAAACAAACGACGTAATAAAAAGTGAATAAAAAATGAACAACATAATAATGAAATTAAAATTCAATTTTAAACGTAAATCTCTAAAGTGCTCATGTGATAAAATGTTGCAAAACATTCTTAAAAACGTTCTCAATAACATTCCCTTGAACATCTTTGAAAAGATAAAACCTGTTTTTTTTAAAAAACTTTAAAAACTTTAAAAAAATCAATGGGGTAGCTTCAAGTGTGTAATGTAATATGTGTGAAAACCCAAACTGGTCTATTGGTACATATTAAGTACCTTTGATGTGATGTAACCATAAAATGGGTTTGATGGTAATGTATTCGTTTAGACCCGGGTGTTGGTTGGCATTTAATAAAATTTGCATTTTTAATTCCACTATATCAAGATTGTGTTTGGTGATCTTGCCCTGCGGGTCCAACTCCTGGTGAAATACCCCCATGAATTTAAAACTGTGAGTGTTAAATTGATTAATGTGTCTTGCTAGTGCATTGGTCAATTTCAACTTCTTAATGTCCAGTAAGTGTTCTTTAATCCTGTCACGTAACAACCTGCAGGTTTTCCCCACGTAAAAACTTTCACAGTTTTGACATATTGCAATGTACACGACGTTGCGTGTGTAACAATTTATATGTTGATTGATCCGTACATTTTGTCCATTAATGGTCATAGTGTGGTTGGTGTTAACAATGTGTTTACATACAGAACACCTTCCACAGTTAAAGCTTCCCTTGGGTTTATTTGAAAAACTCAAAACCCCTGTGTTAATACTTTCAAATAGCTCTTTAAATTATGTGTCCTTTCTAAATATGTAAGTAATGTTACCATTAAAAAATTCCCCCATTTGGTTATCCAATTTAATGAAATTCCAATTCTTCTTAACAATACTCCTCACCATTTCAAATGTGTCATTAAATGTAGTAATGTAAAGGGGTACACCATTACCCACAAAATTATTATTTTTGTGTGTGGTGCTACTGTTGTTACCCATGTGGTGAATTTGTGTGTTACTGTCAACGTTATTATGTATTAGAGCCTTATAAAAACCATTTTCCCTTTTATTAATTACTTCGTTTGCTATACTTGTGCAAAAATCACGTGGATAACCACGGTTTTGAAAAAGTCCAATAATAAATTGTACTTGGTTGTTGAAATCCACTTCTTCGCTGACCATTCTGGCAGCCCTGACCAATTGGCCCTTAACCACGGCTCTTTTCTGGTGGTCAGGGTGCCAACTGTCGTAGTGTAAATATGAATTTGAAAAAGTGGATTTCCTGTAAATGTTGGACGTCACCCTGTTTATGTTTTTATCAAAGGTTAATTTAACGTCCAAATAACTTATACTTTCCTGACTAATAGTGAATGTAAATTGTAAAAACCAAACACTGTTGTTAATGTAATCAATAAAGGCTTTAAGCTCTACCTGTTCACCACTCCACACCATAAATAAGTCGTCTAAAAAACGACCGTAAAACTTAACGTGTGTGAAGAACTCTGAATTAAACAAATAATTAGTTTCCCAATATGTTAAGACAAAATTGGCAAAATTGGGGGCACAAGCTGCCCCCATAGCCACACCACTCTTTTGTTTATAATATGCACCATCAAAATAAATGAAATTGTTATTTAAAACAACTCCCATAAGCTTAGTGAGTACATTAATTTTGTTTTGGTCATATAAATTGGTGTAAAACAACTGCTCCTCCAGCCATTCCAAACCCTGGTCGTGGGGAATCACTGTAAACAAATTACAAATGTCCAATGTGATAAAAGTATCCCCATAATTAAATGTAATCAAATTAATCTTGGATAAAAAATCCCACGAATCTTTAAGTATGTGGTCAAAATATTCAATACCAGGTTTAAAATAATGATCTAAGTATTGGCTGATGAAGTGAGTTTTACTACGTTTACCATCGACAATTGCTCTGAATTGCAACTTGTCCAACCCCTTATGTATCTTAGGGATACCAAAAATCCCACTTATAACTGGGTATTCGTTGTGTAGAAACCGCCAATCGTGTTCATCTAACTCACCCTGATGCAACATGTCATAAAGTGTCGTGTCTATTCTTCTGTGGGCTATATTTATTTCATTTCTACTAACTTCCTCGTATACGTCACTGGTTAACATGGCATTCATGTAACTTACGTAATCATGATGGTCAACAATAACCACTCCACTGCCCTTGTCGGGCTTCATAATTCTAATACTTTTAGTGGATAAAATGTTTTTAAGTATCCCTTCCTCTCTCTTGGTCATGTTGTGGTGAAGTTGCTTGTTGTTATGTTTCTTAAACAATTCCCTTAAATCATTTTCTGTGACTTTCTCAAAAAAAGCCACTTTTTCGTGATTGGGGGGGTTGTAAGTACTAGGTCTTGAAAGACCGGGTTTGTTAATTGTATTAATATCCCAAGAATTATTGTTGTATAACATTTTTAAATTTAATTTACGAGTAAATAATTTTAGATCTATAATTGTGTTTACAATGTTACCTCTCCTACATGGGACAAAACTGAACCCTTTAGAAATCAAATTAACACTCTCTTTGTCAAAACTTTGCTGTGTATAATTATATAATTTGAAGTCTCCTTGGTCGTTCTCGACTATTGTAGGATTAGAAAAAAGTATACATTCACTTTCCTCATTGTAACTATTATCAGTGGGAATGTTAGTGTTGTAATTTGTTTCAAAATCCACATTAACTACATTCGTCAAATCACTACATGTATCACTTACATTAAGTTGAACTACACTAGTATCAAGTGTAGGTAATATCTCATTATATTCATATATTGAAAGATCACATAGCGAACACATGCTGTCCGTTTTGTCCAACACATTCGCTGAGTTTATGTCATACAATGGAGGAACAGTCAAGCCCACAAAGGACTCGTGCGAAAAGGACTGATTCCTATCCAAAAAATCCCCACACAACAAACCGTCATCTGAATTAAGTGTGTGTGAAGCTTCCGCTCCACAAATGAAATCTTGATGTAGAATGGGGGCAAAACTGTTAAAAACTTTAACATCAGAACAATCACAACCAAGCAATGACGCTCCATTCTGTGCGGTGTAAGGAAAGTCAAGTTTCTTACCAAGTACCGTGTAGTGGTGGACGCCATCGGCTACTTGCGCGTCCGCCACTCGTTTTTTGAATAATTCACTTTCCTGTAGTAATCCGCATCTCTCCTTGGACGAGTACCTGTATTCTCGAATTCTTCGTTCTCATCAAATGTATGTTCACCCCTAAGTCTCTTGGATCTTCTAAGACCATCAATGTAACTCGGGCTACTTGCTTGATGTTCTACATGGGTGGTTAGCCGTGGAGGGGAAGTGATGTCATCAAGTTCGTCCAACCGTTCAGTCCTGTCTGTTTTCTTAGCGTGTTCACGAGTCAATGGTTGTGATTTCGGGTATACCATCCCGGATGCGTATATCTTAGAGTCTCTCTTAATTTTACTCTGTTTTTTTGATACAAAATATCACAACTATGTTCAACATCTTGAATAATGTTGACATAGTTTGTGTAGTAGTGATCAAACAAAAGATCTTGACTAATGTTATTGTTCAACTCTTCAATATCTAATAGTAATGATTCGATTTTTTTGTCATTATATTTGATCATTATTTCCAAAAGGGCCAAACCAGTGTTATTAAAGAGTTCATGTAATTCTTTGAGCATGTCAGGTTCCCGCTCACTACCATTAGGATATCTCCAAAGTCTGAGCCCTTTGGGTACTTGCCTTAATTCAACATTCCTACGCAAGTACCCATTTTCCATCTGTGTACGCTTTAACCTGAAGAGTTTCACTTCAAATTGTTTAAGTAACTCTTTCAAGTTACCTTTAGGTATGTGGGTATTTGTTGGTTCTCGAACCGTGGGTGAATTAAAAGAGTAGTTATTAGATTTCCAAGAAGTGGTATTGACCGGCTGACCTCGGTCATGAAATCTCACCCTGTTCTGTCTTTGTACTTCCGTATTGTCGGCACCTCTCGAAACCGAAGTGCCGGTACCAATTGAAGCTGAAACAGAAGGCAATGGAGAAGCTTGGGTAAGCGGTAAACCCAAACTATCCAAGGGTGAATTGTCCACGGTAGAGTTAGATTTAGACATGAGTTCATGTATAAGAGCAGTATGATGTTTTAACTGCTCGTTCATTTCTCTTAACAACACACCCACCTCGATTGCGCCGTTTCCATCCTCCATGACAAACACCACTGAATTGCACCGGGAACCGAATACACTGACACAAAAAACTAGAGGATGAATGGCACAATACCCAGCCGGTGTGTTGAGATGCAAAAAACACCAAAAATCCACAGTAACGAAAAGTTGCTAAGGTCAATAAACGCTCCAAGATGCTGTAGTTTAAAAGATGTCTTTAATCTTACGAACAAGAAACAAAATGCGTCGACCTAGGTTTCATCCGACTACTCGGACTTCTTCAGAACAATGCTACAACAAAATTCTAGTCCTTAAATAACCGCTTTAATTGCTTTCATTGTTCAATTGAATCAAAAATTGCATAATTAATCATAACCTCCTTAAAGAGACGACTCAGTTACAAAACTGAATCGTTAGTAATGTCATAAGGTCTTTTGACCATCATGCCTCCACCTTATTTCAGAAAACCTTCCATCTGGCTCAACTAGTTTCCAAAGACATCTCCTTTAGATTCAAATAAATATGAATTCCCCTTTGTTCATATCTCATTGGTAGTTTATTGGATATAATGTTCCTTTTTGTATGTATTTACCTTAATATATCACTCAGCTTGAAAGACCTCATAGATTGTTAACTAAAATATTAAGTGGCCTAAATTTATCAGTTATCAGGACAGACTAATAGTCCTCCCCTGTACCTCATCTCTTGTAAACTCATCTGCTGAGATTAAGGCTTTCACTCCAAGAAAGATTTGACTACCTTTGACCTTTTATTCCTTTGCAAAACAAATGGTTCCACAAATAGAGTTAAAGGAACTAAATGTTCATCAACTGACAAATAAGACATATTGGCAAGGTAGATTGGATCATGGTATATCTCTAAGCAGTGCACATAACTAAAGGCTGCTAAATTATAAATAAAGTAATACATTTTGTTTTATATATCTACCATTTTGTTATTTCATCATGATGAATCTTAGGATGTTTAGTGTTTACATTATTATTCTACTACTTTTGATTAGTTTATATTGGCATGGGCATTTATGTATTTGGTTGCTTTTTAGTTTTCATAAATTTACATTTGACCAGTATTTTATACTTTAATTACTTGAATTTATATAAATTTCAGCATAATATATTTTTATTATTCTGTAGTTTACTATAACGTGAAAGGATTTGGATATATTTCTCTTATTTTATATAGGTTTATATTTAGATGCTTTTTAGACTTTACATGCAGTTAGGCATTTATTTATTTAATGTATACTGATTTTGAGTGTGGGATTCAATTGCATTAATTATTTTATGAATGATATGGTGAGGTAATTATAAATTGCGAGTGTGTGGGGGCAATTTTAGTACTGAAGAAGTCTGTTATATTTGTAAGGAAGAAAACCTTAAACCATTTGGATTTAATGATCATTCTGTGGTTACTACTTTGTGGTTGAAATATATCTGTTCAGAGGACCTGGTTGATGCATCCTTTATTGGCTCATGATCGATTGCTATCCCATTGTATCCAGCCATCTCTAGAATAAATTTCCACTACATGTCAAGTAGAGCAATATCCTTGATGCTTTCAATATGAATTTAAATAGCTGGATAGGCCTCAAATTCTCCCTCCTGGTGTATCCTTCATTGCTCTCCTTGAGGCTGGAGGGAACTTCTGAATATAGTTTATTGACTATGTTTGTACTGGTCTGTAGACTGATTGCCTGGTACTCACCTATGAACCTTTGTTCAGTTAAATTCAAGGGGTTGTTGTTAAGCATTGTACTTATAACACATCATGTATCTGCATGTGCATGAGGCAGATTTCTGTATTTCTGCAAAATGATCTTTTAGCTCTAATTTTAGCACTGCACCTGTGTCTCATGGATCTTCAAGGCATAAGATCTTGCAATGACACTGTTTTCCAGTATTTCATACCTGTATTGCCATTTTCATCTGTGAGTGGCTTCCAATAGAGAATATTCAATATCCCTGCACTGATCTGTTGGTGATCTGTTTGTCTTGTTAGCTTAGAAAATTTGTTAAGAATAATCTAAGACCTTTACCGAGAGTGAAACTAGCCATACTGTCAGACTAGTAGGTTACTGAGATCTATTCCTTTTACGGCATATATGGACAAGTTTTTTGAATACCTGATAATAAATATTTGCGAAACAGTTGTGGATTTTGCATAAACCCAACCATGCCGAAAGGTAACCATTGAAGGACAATATTTTTTGACTGTGGCACTTGCGTCTCTTTTTTTTTCTTTGATGACCCAAGCTCCGATACTTAATGTCCTGTTTATAGGGTTCTGTCTACTGATGAGGGCGATGACCAATAAGAAAACAAACCAGATAGTAAAATTATTAGAGTACTATAGTGTATGCTGCTATACATCTAGTTGTAATATCACAGGAGATGGATAGATAAATGTATAATATCAGATACCTTTCCTAATGTCCTTTTTAAGAATGTTAGTTGCAAACCTTAAGGGTTTCCTTTTACTTTAAGGGAAATTATGATCATAGTTCTAGGAATTGACTGTGGTTGAACATTATCTTCATAGTTGTTAAGTCTGCTGCTTATATAGACAATTCACTCATCAAGCCCCTTTTAAACTATTAATTACCTTTCCAATAGAATAGAACAGAATTGTTTTTGTTCTACCCAGACATGAAATAAAATTCCAGTGGTATCTCAGTATCAATTTTGCTTCTTGCTAAGTTAATAGTTGCTTATGTTGCTTACGTTCTAGTATATAAATGTTAGACATTTTAGGTGTTTATATCATAGCAGAAGCTGACAAAACTCTATGTGCATATTGTGTGGTCAAACAGTGGGATATATACAGATCATCTGACAAGAGAGGAGGACAGAAGGAAGACCAGAGCTTAAAGTACAAATCTTTATTATATATATATATATATATATATATGTATACACACACACATATATATATATATATATATATATATTTGTGTGTGTGTGTGTGTGTGTGTGTGTGTATATATATATATATATATATATATATATATATATATATATATTGATAGATATATATTTGTGTGTATGTACATATATATATATATATATATATATATATGGTTCCACTTGATATAATCAAAGTACCACATGATCAAATTGCAAAATGTCGAGACCACAACGTCGGAGACATGAAATATCGAAAATGCAGAACACTGAAATACAGAAAATCGAATCAAGAGCAGTAAATTGAATTAACTGCTGTATCCATCTCTGCTGTTATAAGTTATAGAGTGCTAATGTACTTAATAGTGCTTGTGACTTTAAGAGAAAGATCTGATCTTTTAAACATGGCGGACAACACAAACTCCTGCCCTTTAGTAGTAGGAAATTCTTAACCTTTGACAATATCACAAAAGAGTAAGGATATTCTTATCACTGATGTACATGTGTACAATTTAGAGAGGAATGTGAATTTAAAAAGATGCTGGGGTTGTAAGCAGAAACTAGTCATGATATATAAAGGTAGCGCCATAACTGTAACAAAACTTAAAACGATACTGTCAGCTTCTTACAGGTTACAGCAAGTGTGCTAAAGCTTTCATTTCGTATCACTGTAAATATTGGTTAGTGAAGTGCTGGTGTGGTGTTTGGTAGTTTGACTTATTTGGAATCATTTTCTACTCTTGAGGGTGTCACTATTTTTGTTATATATTAGGAAAGCACCGATTTGTATGGGACATGTATGAGGATAGTCTTTTTGAAATAAATTACTTCTGGCCATAAATCTAAGGATATTATTTTGAAATAGTACTACTTGTTTAAATTAATGGTTGACTATAGAATATACAGGAAGTAAAGGGAGTTTGTGTAATCATCACGTCTGCATTCAATGTTGTGATATATGTGTGCTTTTACTTCGTTTTTAGAGTTTATGACGCTGCAATGTTTTCAGGTGTAGATTTGACAGTGTGTGTCTCGATGTTCTGATTTTTTGACATTTCATGTCTCCGATGTTGTGGTCTTGACGTTTTGCAATTCGATCATGTGGTACTTCGATTATATCAAGTGGAACCATATGTGTATATATATATATATATATATATATATATATATATATATATATATATATATATATAAGTCAAAACAATTCTCATGCAGGCACGAAAACAGCCGGTCACCTCCAAATACAAGTACAGTCCCTTCGTATCCAAAAAATGCTTATAAAGTCCAAAAACAAAGATGATCCAATTGGATATATCGAAAAAAGGTTTTAATATCTGGAACCAGTGAGCGCTTTCACCCGAAGGATTTTTCAAACTTCAATGCACACTCATAAGCATTACAAATTTAAATGCAGTGCATATACATCTGATAGGTTAGCACACTGAAACGTGACTATTATAGAGAAAAACACCTATCAAATAAATGTATATATATTATAAATTAGCTGCAATGTAAGAATACATATATCTATATAGAAAATATATATTATATTGTTGTATATATAATAAAACATTTATGATAAAAAACGTATATACTAGTAAAATACATTAAAAATGCTTATGTATACATATATAAGTTAAAACTGCTTGGTTTAACCTCATGTTGAGCACAAAGCTGTACAATAATGACTGGAACAAACAACCTAAACTAATACATAAATCTAAAGACCTTAACAAAACACATATAATCAAGTTCCGATTAAATGCATTCATAGATATGAATTAGCATAAAATCAACTGTAAAGATCAAAACACATAACTAACCTACTAACTGTAATTAAACTAAACAAAAGCGACCAAAAATACAGATCCTGACTAGATTGTTACAGCTTCGAGATGAGCAGATCCAACATAACTGAACATAACTAACTAGATCTAATAGAATAACATTTATTCATAAAAATCTAAAAATGTAAAAATGTATATATAATAAAATTTCTCACAGTTCGGAGAAATGGACTTAAGGTTTCACTAGCCTCTTTTTCCGTAGGATGGGTTGTAACTGTATTTTATCATTAAGGCCAGGGGACCGATCGGCCCTCAGCCTAATGATCCATCTAAGTTCACATTCTTGTAAAAAATTATCTGTATCTCCTCCTCTAATGGTGGGCGTAACATTCTGTATCACTCTAAAGCCAAAGTAGTGGTCAGCACCCATAGCCATAACATGCTTGGCTAGTGCATAACTCGTGGACCCTAAACGTATATGGTATACATGGTCACGTATACGTTCTCTTAGTGGACTAGATGTCTTTCCTATGTAGAATGTGTCACACGAGATGCACTTAGCCATGTAAACAACACACATACTATGACAACATGTTCTTGTTTTAAAATCATATCTGGCTCTTGTAACGGGATGTACAAAATTTATATCTATATCTATAAATCTACACTGATTGCAATGACCACTTGGGTGTGTATTATAATCATCTCCAGTGGGATCAGTCTTCTGTAATAAAGATCTAAAACACAACCTACGTCTCAGATTGGGTTTGTTCTTATAGACAAATTTGGGGCGCTGACCTACTACCTCATTATTTCCTCATTAAGGGTAAGAACGTCCCAATACCTCCCTATAACACTTTCTACTTCTTTCACATCCCTAGTAAAAAATAAAGGTAATCTGAGTTCATCATTCACTGTCACCACATTACCCACATCTTGCTCATCCCTCTCAGAAAAATATGGCTTTGCCCTATTGCTTCTCAAGTTTTGGACTGTCTCTATACCCCGATCTATATCATTCTCTGAATAACATCTATCTAAAAACTTTCTTTTCAGACCAGAGATCTCTTGTGTGTACCCTAAAGTTGTCGGGTTGAGTCTTGAAGCTCTCATTAATTGTCCCTTTAAAACATTATTAAAAACAAACCTAAAGTGCATACTGTGTCGATGTAACATCGTATTTCTGTAACAAGATTTCCTATATATACATGTGTTCAAAAGACCATTACCCAGCCTTACTATAACAATTCCTGCTCCCAGTCAGCCATAACCAAGTTGGCGTAGCTATTGGCCCTTTCCCCACCACAATTGGGTGGGTGACGGAACCATTTTCTGTATATATAGAGCATTACTTAAGGCCAATAGTGGATGATAACCCATTTACCTTGAAGGATAGTAAACAATTTTTAGTTGATTTGTATGAGTATGTTAAGACATTGGATGATAATGAACACTATATCTTAGTAACACTGGATGTAGTGAGTCTTTTCACTGTTATACCTAATGAGGAAGGTGTATTTAGGGTACAAAGATATTAGAAAGCGCGGACTGGCCTAGATGATAAGGTCGTGGATCTGATTGCCTTATTTCTTGAGATTATACTTCAGAATAACATCTTTGTTTTCGGTGAAGAGGTGTATATACAAAAAGATGGCGTAGCTATGGGAACTTCTTGTGCCAATAGCTACGCCAACTTGGTTATGGCTGACTGGGAGCAGGAATTGTTATTCCCCATTGAGACATTTCGTACAAACGTCGGTTTCTACCGAAGGTTTGTAGACGACCTGTTCATGGTTTGGAAGGGTAATGAGTCTTCACTACTGGAATTTGTTAATATTATGAATGAATTGACCGCCTTCCTTAAGTTTACATTGAATTATTCAGTTGATAATATATCATACCTAGATGTTAGTTTGACTAGGCTGGGTAATGGTCTTTTGAACACATGTATATATATAGGAAATCTTGTTATAGAAATATGATGTTATATCGACACAGTATGCACCCTAGGTTTGTTTTTAATAATGTTTTAAAGGGACAATTAATGAGAGCTTCAAGACTCAACCCGACAACTTTAGGGTACACACAAGAGATCTCTGGTCTGAAAAGAAAGTTTTTAGATAGATGTTATTCAGAGATTGATATAGATCGGGGTATAGAGACAGTCCAAAACTTGAGAAGCAATAGGGCAAAGCCATATTTTTCTGAGAGGGATGAGCAAGATGTGGGTAATGTGGTGACAGTGAATGATGAACTCAGATTACCTTTATTTTTTACTAGGGATGTGAAAGAAGTAGAAAGTGTTATAGGGAGGTATTGGGACATTCTTACCCTTAATGAGGAAATAAATGAGGTAGTAGGTCAGCGCCCCAAATTTGTCTATAAGAACAAACCCAATCTGAGACGTAGGTTGTGTTTTAGATCTTTATTACAGAAGACTGATCCCACTGGAGATGATTATAATACACACCCATGTGGTCATTGCAATCAGTGTAGATTTATAGATATAGATATGAATTTTGTACATCCCGTTACAAGAACCAGATATGATTTTAAAACAAGAACATGTTGTCATAGTATGTGTGTTGTTTACATGGCTAAGTGCATCTCGTGTGACGCATTCTACATAGGAAAGACATCTAGACCACTAAGAGAACGTATACGTGACCATGTATACCATATACGTTTAGGGTCCACGAGTTATGCACTAGCCAAGCATGTTATGGCTATGGGTGCTGACCACTACTTTGGCTTTAGAGTGATACAGAGTGTTACGCCCACCATTAGAGGAGGAGATACAGATAATTTTTTACAAGAATGTAAACTTAGATGGATCATTAGGCTGAGGGCCGCTCGGTCCCCTGGCCTTAATGATAAAATACAGTTACAACCCATCCTACGGAAAAAGAGGCTAGTGAAACCTTAAGTCCATTTCTCCGAACTGTGAGAAATTTTATTATATATACATTTTTACATTTTTAGATTTTTATGAATAAATGTTATTCTATTAGATCTAGTTAGTTATGTTCAGTTATGTTGGATCTGCTCATCTCGAAGCTGTAACAATCTAGTCAGGATCTGTATTTTTGGTCGCTTTTGTTTAGTTTAATTACAGTTAGTAGGTTAGTTATGTGTTTTGATCTTTACAGTTGATTTTATGCTAATTCATATCTATGAATGCATTTAATCAGAACTTGATTATATGTGTTTTGTTAAGGTCTTTAGATTTATGTATTAGTTTAGGTTGTTTGTTCCAGTCATTATTGTACAGCTTTGTGCTCAACATGAGGTTAAACCAAGCATTTTTAACTTATATATGTATACATAAGCATTTTTAATGTATTTTACTAGTATATACGTTTTTTATCATAAATGTTTTATTATATATACAACAATATAATATATATTTTCTATATAGATATATGTATTCTTACATTGCAGCTAATTTGTAATATATATACATTTATTTGATAGGTGTTTTTCTCTATAATAGTCACGTTTCAGTGTGCTAACCTATCAGATGTATATGCACTGCATTTAAATTTGTAATGCTTATGAGTGTGCGTTGAAGTTTGAAAAAGCCTTTGGGTGAAAGCACTCACTGGTTCCAGAAATTAAAACCTTTTTTCGATATATTCAATTGGATCATCTTTGTTTTTGGACTTTATAAGCATTTTTTGGATACGAAGGGACTGTACTTGTATTTGGAGGTGACCGGCTGTTTTTGTGCCTGCATGAGAATTGTTTTGACTTATCTCTTGGACTCATTCATCGCAGGCACGTTAATCCTCAGAGTGGTTTTGGTTTTATATATATATATATATATATATATATATATATATATATATGTGTGTGTGTGTGTGTGTGTGTGTGTGTGTATATATATATATATATATATATATATATATATATATGTGTGTATATATATATGTGTATATATATATATATATATATATATATATATATATATGGGTTCTGGATGTTTGCTCGAATGAGCAAACGATCAAAACCCAAACGGCCGGGCATACTTACGTGAAAGTGCTTTTCACCGAAGAAGCACTTTCGCATAAGTATGCCTGTTGCTGAGGCTCTACTATGGTGCAGGTAAGGGAAATTTCCCTTTTCCCCACTGTAGCGTGGTCTCAGAGGGAGAATATTAGAGTAGGGGGTGTGGGGGGCACAGCCCCCCTGCTAAAATGTTAATGTAGTGTTTTTTTTTTTGTAACACGCTTTAACGAAAGCGCTTTTTCGATAAAAGTATGTTTGGTTATTATGGATTCAAACGTTTGCTCATTCGAGCAATTGTCCTAGATCCACACACACATATATATATATATATATATATATATATATATTAGTGTGTGTCTATATATATAAAGTGTCTCTCTCTCTCTCTCTCTCTATATATATATATATATATATATATATAGGTCCCCTTCAGTCGATCGAACTTTATAAGTTCGAACCAGATATGTCCGAGACCATATGTTCGAACTTATAAAAGTCCGATCTGACTGAACGGAGATCTGTATAGAGCGGAAAGGGAAGCTCTCCCATTTCCCCAATGTAGTGCAATCTTGGAGTTGGTATATTTAAGTAATGGGGGTGTGGGTATTGCAGGGGGCTATAGGTGCAGGGGGCATAGCCCCCCTGCTATAGACGTTTACATTTGTGTTTTTTTGTTGTTTTACTTCAGATTTCGAACTTTTACACATTTGAATATAAGGTCTCAGCCATATGTGGTTCGAACTTGTAAAAGTTCAATTTACCGAAGTAAACCTATATATATATATATATATATATATATATATATATATATATATATATATAAATATATAGGGAGTATCTTTCTATTTACAATTCCTGAGAAAGTTCCTGCTATGTTAAATGTCTGGCAATGTGACAAGGAGATAAGTGAAATAGAAAAATGCCATTCCATAGATTCATAGAATGTTACTAGGCTAACAATTGGGGGGGGGGGGCTTTTCTAAGCCTAGCCATGTTTTCCTGAAAGAATAATGATGCCCTGCATCCAAATAAGACTTTGAGGTACAGGCATTTATAAGCTACCTCTGTCCATAAGGGACATGGTTGCCAGGCCTGGTGTAAATTTCCTATTCCTCATCCACTGGTCTTGTTGTGCTTAAAGTGGGTAATAGACAAATTCAGCTTCACATAGATGGGAAGCCTGTTACATAGGGGAGGCAGCCTCTGGGATGAATATCTGTCTCTCCAGCATGTTTTGTTTAAGTCACAGACAAAATTCAGGTGCCTAGGCCTTGTATTTCTGCTACTCTTTAACTTACGAATATGTAAGAAGATTTATAAGCGTGGGGTTTGTGGATGCCTTGTATGTCAGACATAGATTACCCCTCACCCATCTATATGTGACTGAGTAGAGGGAAAGGGCTTTAAGGCACTCTGCATAAGGCAGGTTTGTTGCGCCTTGTATTCTTTTTGTAAGGAACTTCTGAGGCCCCTCTAGTTGCTGCATAAGCCTGGTCAGGTACATACCAAAGGGAGCACTGTACTCTTTGACTGGTCTAAGGGTGGAGTACAATAGGATACTGGCCTCTTTGGACCTAGATGCCCTTACTTATGAGTTGTGCAACATAAAAGGATTTCCTCACCACTGTGGCCATGTGGTGGCCGAAGGTAAGACTGCTATCTACGTGCATACCAAGATCCCTGACAACTGGGTCGACTCTTAGGGGTGTATTATCAACATAATAATTAGCCTGGATGGTTGACTTCTCAAAGGGTGCAATTATGCCTTTCTTAGCATTATTGAGTTTAAGACCATAGCTTTGGCACCATTTGCTAGTCAGAGATAGACCTTCTTGAAGAATGGAGGGAAGTCTATGATAACCCCAGCTTGCAATCATCTACAAACGTAGTCAGCCATAAACCTTCAGCATTTTCTTCCACTTCAGAAAATAGATGCCAAAAAGTAGTAGGCCCAGTACTTAGCCCTGGGAGACTCCAATAGTAACTGGCTTCTTGGTGGAAGTGGCCTCACCTATTTCAACTTCCTGAGTCTTATCAGTGAGACAATTGGCTATCCAGCAGGTGATAAGTTCACTAATTTAGGTATTAACCCTTTTATCTATAATGCCTGACTGGAATATTGTATCAAAAGCCTTGGCCAGCTTGAGGTAAGATCTGTGCACAGTCTTACCTTCATTCAATGCTTTGGTGACTCTCTCAAAAAAGTCCACCAGATTTAATAGGCATTACCTCCTTTAACAAAACTGAACTGTGATGGGTCCAACATTTGTAGGTTACATATGTCCTCATTTAACATGCCCATGATGATTCTTTCCATGGCCTTACATATGAGGCTAGTAATGGGCCTGTAGTTACCCGGATCAGTGATTGGAACTCCTTTGTGCAGGGGATTGATTGTAGTCATCTTCCATTCCTTGGGTACAAAACCTGACTGAAGGCTCCAGTTGAAAAGTGATCAAGGAGACCAAAGAGATCATGTTTCCTGCTATTTATTAAATATCCCAGGATGTAATCGGGACGCATCGATGCAGTGTTTTTGGTCTTGGAAACGGCATTGATGGCTTGTTCCCTAGTAATGGCTGGGAGGATTGTGTTATGTGGTATTTTGTTTGGACTATGAAGGGGGTAGTGAGGGTAGAAATTTGAGCTGAATTTGTCAGCCAAAAGGATGGCAATGGTCTCCAGTTCAGTCTGGGTGATGCCATTTACAATAAGTTTTGCACATTGTTGTGTATTTCCTCTGAGGTTACGGACATAGTTATAGAAAACTTTGTGGTTGTCCTTTGAATAAGAAGCTATTTTTTTCTTCAAATGTATCATTTGAAGTATTAATTAACCCTCTTAGCTGCCTGTTTAGATTGATCAGGGGGCTTTTAGTATGTATGGCTTTGTTCCTCCTCCACTTGGCCAAGTTTTTTTTTTCTTTTGTTGTATAGCCAATTGATACTGTGATTCCACAAAGGTGCCTTGTCTTTTGAATTTGTCTTATTCTTAATACGAGTGGGCACAGCTCACTCTATACAGCTATCAATATGGCTATGCAGAGATTTTGTAAATTGCTCAGTGTATGCTATAGTGTTTACTAGGTTTGGAGGTACTGGGAATTTAGCCAAGTTGTTGCTTAGCAGTGAGAGAGGTTAGCCTTGGAATAGTTCATAAATGGTTTTGGTTTCACTGGATGGTCAGATTTAATTTTTATTTCAACTAATACTACCTTATGGTCAGATCTGACTAGTGAAGGTATTACATTGGGTGAGGAACATTGGCTCCCCCATGTTCGTGAGTACAAGGTCAAAGATGTTTGCAACCCAGTAGTAGAATAGACAAATTGTTCCAGGATGATGCTATTAACAAAGTTTAGGAATTGCTGGGCTTGTGCACTAGAAGTGGTGCAGGATTCCCAGTTTGTAGATGGATTGTTGATATCCCTCATGATTATCTTATTGGGTTGAATGGAGAGGGACAATAGTATTTTGAGATGGGTAATATGGGTTACCTAGGACATGGAGGGGGACATATAGGTTGCAAGGATATGGTAAGGTACCTTGTTTATAGTAAGTTGAACATGTATGAGTTCCACTGAGTCATATACTTTTACTAGTCTGGATGTGAGGTTGTTTTCAATATAGACTGAGACTCCTCCTCCTTTAGTTCCTTCTTGTGCGATAGCTGGTCTAAAGGTGTGAAAGGCATTATAACCTTGCACTGCCTGGGTACTCAATGACTTTAAACCATTTCTCCATTATTAAACAGATGTCTACACTCTCCAGGGAGAGAAAGGCTTACAGGGAGTGGAGTTTCTTGTTAAGACTTCTAGCATTCAACAGTACCACCTTCAGATATTTCTTCATAGGTTCAGTTAAGTCAGTAGGTTTATCAGTTTGACATTGCCTAAAAAGGCGCTATGGGGTGGAAAAGGTCTTTGCCAATATCTGAAAGCTTAGAGGGGGTAAGTGCAAACCATCCCTGGCAAAGCAGTGTGGTCTGTCAACCATGTCCTCTCAGGCCATCAAATATTGTACCCCCTTGGACTGACACCAGAAGCTAAGCCAATTGTTAAAATCAATAATTTTCTGTTAGTAACTTGGCATCATCCTTGGAAAAGGTAGTATGCTAGGCTCATACCTACCTGAGATACATAATCAGTGAGCTTGATCATGTCACATATCATTAAGGTAGGTATGTCTCAGGTCATTAACATTCATATGAACTATGACAGAGTCATATTGGTACCTGTGGTTCAATGACCTGAGTGCCTGTGTGACTTGATGGATCCTAGCCCCGGAAAGGCAGCTAACTGTGACTGTCTCCTTACTCAGTCTGGTGAGGGGGACATTGATGTGCCTCACTACAGAATCACCAATGACCAGAAATTTGGCTGTGTGCTGGTTTGCCTTAAGGGTTTAGCAGTGGAGGCATTGGATACAGTGTTACTATGAATAACTACAGATGGTGTTTTAACAGAGTGTTAAAGTGATGGTTGAGGCTCCCTTCTTTGATTGTACTGTGCAGGAGGTCTTAGTGTTTAAGGGAGGTTACCTTTAAGTGCCTCAGAATAAGTAGTTTTATGTATAGGGTGTTTACCTTCTGCAGTAGGTGTGGTACAAGTGTCACTGACGACCTCTATAGGATTAGTTTTGGTTGCATGAGAGAGTTTTGTGTCCAGCTTTAAACTGTATTCACACCTCTTGCATATTGTATTTGTTTTATTAAGAATTGTATTCACACCTCTTGCATATTGTATTTGTTTTATTAAGAATAAGTGGGTTGTCAGTGTACATGAGGCAATTGCTACAATATCTCAGAATACCCATCTCAACTAGACTGGCCAGAGAGAGGGTCAGAAGTGCATATCCATGGCTACTGATCTACTAGGGAGTTGTTAGGAAAACTTTCTAGTATTTAAATAAATCTGTCTAGATAGTAATGCCACAAGAGTGTAGACCACAAACCTTCCTAATGTAAAATAACTGGTTTAGAGCCCAAGTGCTTAAACCACAACAAAGACACTTAGAATAAAAGGCACGGTGAGCCTTCACCAGCAATTCCCATCTCAGAAGGGCAAAGGCTACCCTTTTCTCCCAAAAGAGTGTATACTATAAACATTCCTAATGTAAAATAACTTGTTTGGTGTCTAAGTGCTTATATAAGTTAGAAATAAAGATAGGCAAGGAAGGTATTTGTATCATTGGGTGTCAATATGTACATATGAAAAGATTAGGAGTTGAAGAGGCAAATATAAAGTATGCAGCAAGGCAGAGAAGAAAAAGACTAGCTCTATTTTACAGCATGTTTGATAAATGCCCACAGGTAGTTTTATTTTAAATGCTTTCTACAATATGGTGGATACTGATTACGAAGAGAAGTGGTTGTGCAGTAAAAATTCTGAACCAAATGGAAGAGATTTTTGACTGTGAAAGACAGGAAAGTAATGTCCTGCAGTGAAATTATAACACATGCGGCTAGTCTGAACAATCTGAGGCAAAAAAAGACTGGGGCAGTTGTTTCACTGCTGACCTCCTTAGCTCATCTTTGCTGAGATACCACTGTATTTCACATGATAGGAAGGACAGACTTGTTCCAGTGAGTTAACATAGTACAGTGCCAGCTAAATATGCATCTCTGGCGAGATCTAATTTTCCAACTAACTTCAACTTTACTGGTGGTTACAAGTTCCAATAATTTCTGCAAAATATAGCAGTGCTAATGTTCTGAAATATCTGTTAATAGAATATGATATCTTAGACATAGCTGAGACAATTAATTTGCAGATTTCAGAAGATAAAAACCTCACCCGAGAAATCGACTATTACTTAGTTTATTATAAAACACTGTTGTTTTTAATCAATTCAGTATAATTTCTTCCCCTTACAGATATTCTACAAAATGCTTCTCCACCAAAAAAAAAAAAGAATATTGATGCCATCCTCCACTGTGTAGTCTAAATTTTAATTCATCTTTCTGAATACCAACTCAAAGTTCTAAACATTTTTGTTTTGTAAAGAAGAATGCATTCAGTTTGCAGTAAGATACAGTTGCAGAATTAATATGAGTTTATATGTAAATAAGTGGGGATTTTTTTGCACAATGTAATGCCGCTGCACACAGATGTTCACTTTCAGGTAGACTTGCCAGCTGCAGTATGGTTACTTGATTTGTTTTGGGTGACACAGTATCAAGCTAAAATCCACAAAATAAAGCTTACTAGCAGGGCATAGACTACAAACTAAAACCTACTAGCAGCTTATAACTTCAACCCTCTGCACAGTACTACTACAGCTGTATCCCACATATCTCAAACATTATGCAAAACATCACAGTTAGCTGGAACTTTAAAGAATAGCTGCACTCACAGTACATGCATTTTCATAATTAGTGGCATGATTATAGCAGTTTTTTCCCTGTCCAGTGACAATTTAATATTTGAAATGTTATGTCATCTACTTTGCACTTCTGGAAAAACCTTTTACTAATCAAATATTTCATTTTTTGTATCAAAATCTCAAAACAAGGTGAACATTTTAAGACACTTTGAAGCTTGTGGTATTAAAAGTAAAATTCCCAAAATGTTATCCCCAAGGCCAGTCTTTCAATGTGCTTTATCACAAAGCAATGAAAACTGGCAAACCTAAAGTGAATTTACACACTGTTGACACTATGTTCATCTTATACAAATGCATGAACTTTGGATTTTAGTATAACATGGGATGCAAGTCACTACCCAAAAAAAAAAAACAAAAGGTAATAAGTTGAAGCTAAAAATAATGTCAGATGTGTGTGTGTGTGTGTATATATATATATATATATATATATATATATATATATATATATATATATATCTTCTTCTTTCAGCTTTTCCCAGTTAGGGGTCACCACAGTGGATCACCTGTCCACTCATGATTGGCAGTGGAGTTTTATAGTGTTGAGTTGCCAGCCCAGTGCCCAACCTTCCACAGAAGGCACACACATGCACATACTCACACCTAGGGCCAATTTAGAGTGCCCAATCCACCTACAGCATCTCTTTGGGATGTGGGAGGAAACTGGAGCACCCGGAGAAATCCCACGCGACCACAGGGAGGACATGTAGACTCCGCACAGAAGGTACCCCAGCCGAGAATCGAACTGGTATATATATATATATATATATATAGCAGAAACTCTCTGCACCTTCGCAATATTCGTACTATTTGGCATCAGGAGTGTTCTGAGTTTGTCAGTTTGATCCAGACGTTACAACAGTGTAAGAAATTAAAGAAACTCGTTTGTCTATGTTTTCACCTTTAAATGTTTGCATTAATTATTCACATATGAGTCAACATGTATATGCATTTTTATGTGGCTGTTTGAAATTGGGAACTATAATTCTCTACAAGTCTTATCTTTCTCTAAAACACAAATACTGCAATCAATGAAACTCAGACACATTGTTTCAGTAATGCATTTCCTATTCTGAATTCACCTGGTTTATAGCTCCCTAAAGTACAATATGGGGAGACCATTAGTTATATCCTATTGATTGTTTTATATTTTTACAAAGAGTGTTCATAATTTGTTAGGATACCCTATTTATACAGTTTTTAATAACCGTATAGTACAAAATGTGGAAAAGAATCTGGGAAATAAGGAAGATATTTCATGACATTTTAATGCTACCTTAAATTAAATACCTTTGGAGTCTGAAAAAAATCAGTTAGTTAAAATAACTTATCTGGTATTGTCTATGAAATGTGCATGGCAATGAAAAAGAATGCCAATACTGACACAAAGTTTCTTTGCTGATTGAAACAATAAATATGTTTTTGTCAGACATAGTAGTCATGCTAAGAAACAAGAATATTTTTTTAAAAACTGTCAGTAATAGAATTTGCAAATGTCTACACAAATTAGAAGAAATAGAACAGAAGCATAACAGGAACATGGTTCAGGCATAGCACACATGCTATGCAATGATTAGTATTAAATATTTAAACATATGGGAAGAATAATAGTTTTGACAGAAACCATGTTGTTCTGTAATGGTCAGATTAAGTTTACTTGTGAGTGTTCTAAGGAAATACATATTACGTGATTTATGAAGTATAATACAGCTGTGTGCCATATGGAAGTAAAATAATGATCTTCACCTTCAAGAAAATCTCCAGTGACAGTTCACTTTTTTCCTTTGGATTCACACAAGCTAAACTAGTTCATGACTATGCACTGTGAAAATGCCATCATGTAGCCACTGTAAATTCCTATAACTTTTTTAACCTGCTTGTGCATCCATGTAAAATTGTATGCACAGCCCATTTCCACCATGAAAATCTGTATGTGCAATAAGCTCCCTAGTCTCATCATTCTAGTTAAAAAATACATACCATTTCGGCATTTTATACCATCAGATGACTAATACTATCCTTTAAGTATGTACCTTTATAGGATGTACAGCCATGGAGAGCTTCTCCTGCCTATTTTGTCAGCAGTTTGTACTGGGGACATAACAGTTCTCATTACAGTGACAAGGGGAATGCATACTATACAAGTTAGTTAAAGCTGCCTCAGCATTTAAAAATACAAGACTACAGTGTCTGAAATATTAATATGCAAATAGATAAAGGTAATGGAAGAGATATGTGCAAATCTTCGACCTACTATCTAACAAACAGCATAATAGCAGTTAGACATTATTGCATTTCTTGTGAGAACATTCACTGTTATGTAAATTCTGCCAGCATTCCATAAGGATATATAAGTTTGTTGCTTTGCTATGAACTTGTATAGAATGTTATGTGGCCCAAATAGAGTAGGAGATGGGCACCAGAATAAAGTAACTGGTGTAACTAAACCCTGTTATAAATGTAAATATTGTGCGTCCATTAATGATACTGCTAGTTTTATACACCCTGTTACACAGCAAGAATTTAAGTTTTCTGTAAAAGCTACATGTGACACGGCCCATGTTGTCTATCTTGCTACGTGCACATGTTGTCCTGCATTTTATGTGGGCAAGACGGATAGACGACTTAAGGACCGTATCAGAGATCATCTGTATAATATTAAAATAAAATCTTTAAATAATGCTCTATCGAAACATGTTATGAATACATCTATAGACCATGAATTTAAATTTTTGGCTATTTATAAGAATTGTGTAACCATTAGAAGAGGTGATATAGTAAATAGGACTGAGGAGAATGAAATGAGATGGATCATTAAGCTTAGAGCTGACCATTTACCAGGCTTAAATGATAGAGTTCCCATAAAACCAGTGTTAAAGGCTAGGAAATTGAAAGTTAATATATGAATTTGATGTACATAAGGAAAGGAGAATCAATGCTTATGATGTACACATATATGAGTTTGCATATGAATCTATGTATGTGTATAATTTTATTTATTAAAAGGTTCATATGGGGTCATGTTAATGCATGAATATGATGTTTATATGGAAGGGAGAACTAGTGTCAAATTTTTATGGTGTACACATGCATGGATGGGTATATGAATTTATTTGTCTATTATTGGATCCATATAATGCAAGTTTGCAAAGGTATAATATAAGGATGTGATTTTTAGAAATGTTTTTAAAAAATGTTTTTATATATATATATATTCTCTCATACATAGATTTTTAAAATTGTTTAAGGTTAGTGATATATGGAAGTGTATATATATTTTAGTGGTCTTGATAGCTTTAAATGCTTGTGAATTAAATTATTTGATGCATAGAGCTAGTTTGAAACAATTAAATATGCTAATGAATTAATTATTGTGATGACAGGAAATGATCTCACTAGCTAGTTTGAAACAATTAAATATGCAAATGAATTAATTATTGTGATGACAGGAAATGATCTCACTAGGCCTCACATGAGATTGTATAAAATGTTGTAGAGTTGTTTTTTATATTTTTATGGCCTGAAGAAGCCTACGGGTGAAAGCGCTAGCCAAATAAAAATTTCTAAAGGAAGAAATACGTTTGTCCACTCCTTATCCATAGTGAAGTGAAGACTGTCTGTGGAACGAGGTGTTTATGTTTGTTCAAGCGCCGAAAGGCTCTGATAAAGTTTAAGTAACCTGTGAGACTTTGTGTGACTATAAGAACTGAGATATAGCCTTGTTTATGCAAGGCACTGGTATCTGCCATTGTACCCTTCCAATATCTTTATTGTTATAAGTTTGTTGCTTTGCAATTTAATATTTGGCTGTTTAATTCTGTATCTCACACAAACTTCAATTTTGCATTAGTGGTGAGAATTTAAATTATTGATGCATGAATGGATGTATGCATGAATGGGTGAGCGAACTGAATGAATGCATGAATAAAAGAAGGTATGAAACAGTATCGGTAAGACTCAGATGAGAGGGATAATTCCAAATCATTCACTTGCAGACTGACTGTATAATTTTAATACTACATTTGCCTGGGGATTCATTAACAGTCCCAGCATGAGCCATACAGCTCAGGTTTAAAAGGCCCTGCTCCAATGATATAGTGTTTTGTGATTCAGAGACATGTTAGCCATGACTGACTAATTTGCATACCACTGAATTGCAGTTAACTACAGCAAAGTGCAGATCGGCACTTTCTGCAGTAGTTAACTGTGGCAGCTTCATTGTGTAAGCAAAGACATCCCACCCTGCTCAGTTACTCTCCCACACACACAAGTACACATTTAAGCACAAACACAAGCAAAGAGACACACAAACACACACATACACACCACAGTCCCAGTACCTGTCCCTGTGATGTCTGCACATCTCCAACATATCTTTTGCTACACTACGCCACCACAGAAGGCTGTAGTCACACTTTGTGTATCACATCCCCCCTTGCCTACATCCCCCCTTGCCTAGGGTTCCTCCTATCCCTGATTCCAATACTAGTTTAATTGTCACTAAATTACAAGAGTAGTATCCATGGTATCTAGTGTTCTGCGCTCCCTGATACTCATAGTAGTTTAAGTACCATTAAGGCACACGAGTAGTGTCCCTCATGGCTAGTTTTCTCCCCACCACCTGATCTCCCTACTAGTTTAAGTGCCAGTGTTGTTGACTCTGCTTTTTAGCCTACAGGTGGACAGATGTATGACAGCCACATCAACCAACTCTCATATACACACACACAGAGTCCCATACCCACCCAAATGCAATCACATCAATTGCAGTCACATTCATCCATTTATACACATACACACACACCTAACTGACCCCTCTCTAACTCCCCTACCGCTATCTCCCAGGCAGATACACATCCATATATGCCCTTCACATAAACTCAAGCACACACCTCCTATGTCTCCAATACCACTAAACTCTTCAGCACTTACCTTTACCATGATGGATGAACATGGCCTTTGCCTCATGTTCACTGCCATGACTTGGTAGGACTGACTGTGCTAATCTACACATCCAAACAATTTCATGAATTGCTCTGTGTATAGATGCGTTACTGACTAACGTTTCAGGGCAGAGAGCACATGGCTTGTTAGCATACACCCCTCCCCAGGCTGCCACATTTGCATGTAGCACAGCCACAGAGACAGCCTGACTCAGTGCTGCATGTCTTCATGGTAGAATACTGTGTTAGAGCTGTATCTGAATTCAGAAAGAGTATTTCACAGTTACCTTTATGAATTCCCTACTTAATGTTGTATAAGTGAACCTGCCCATAATCAGTTTCTAGTTTCAAAGTTCCATTCCTGACTTCTACTCATTGTCTGTATGAAATATACACACTCTTCCTGTGTTTGCTTAGTGTTTTCTCCTTCTACTCTAGTTTTCTTTTAAAAGAACAAGCTCTTAAGTAAATAAACTGTCTATAGGCAGACATATTACAAATACACACATACACACACATGTAAGGCAGTTGGTTGAATGACCACAATGTTGATGACCAGAATATCAAGGTAGTTACGTCAAAACACTATGTCGACATGTTCTGCACAAACTCCTGGGATTACCCTGAAGCAATCTAAACCAAATGCAAGTGTTTTTACAGGAGGCAATTCCCCCATGCATATATATGTATGTATAACTTATTTGCATAATCTTGAATGGCAGAAATATTGAACTCAAAATAGTAATAGTTTCCTTGCAACATTTAATGGTCAATTAAAAATGATTTGACCAAATTTATTTGATCAATCCTGCATCAACCCAAGTATACCTACAGCCTACCTATCAAACTGCAATTCACCATCTGGAAACGAGCACTAACATGGACCTCACTTTTATGAATGACCTACAGTAAAGCCCATTTCAGAGTTTTGGTGGATTATGATTTAGTGAGTAGAGTTACATATTGCTAGTGTTAGTGAAAACAACATTCAGAGTAGCAAGGCAACTGAGTCATGCAACCATTTATGGCCTGCAGTACTCACCTTCAGCCTGTACCTTTTTATTCTGGGAAGGATAGGCCACTCAATCCTGGGGTAAATTTATTGGTAATGATCCAAGCATGTGTCTAAACGATGATAGTGTATCGCACTGCTAAACCTGCAGGGGCAGTGTTTTCCTAAGATGGTGTTTGCACTACATGATGAGTCTATCTCTCTTTGTGTTTTGTTTCTTCGACGTTGAATGTTTAGGTCTTTAGTTCTGGTATTTGTGCAGCTATTAAATTTGTGGAGATGCAGGATTTCCAGGGCATCTGGGTCTTTGATATAAACATATATCATAGTACAGCAACACACTGGAGGGACTTCCTCGGGTTAACTGCAATTTATTTACAATGACAAATCTGCAAGTTCATTACGTACAGTGGGAGCAATCATTTTATAATACATAGTTAAATTTCCATTACTGAAACAGCTAACAACTCATTTAAGTCCAGATTCCAGTCAGGGAAAAATTGAAATGTTGCAATTACTTCTGTACTTCTACAGATTTTAGTTCCACCCTTTTCAGCCATTTTAGGTTCATAGGTAGGTACTAGGCTATTGGCCCTAGGGCCTATATAAGCCTAGCCAAAGGTACCCTGGCTTTCGCCACCCAAGAAAATTATTTTCCTGTGCCACTGTCGAGCAGAGCCACAGAAGTGATCCCCGGGTGAATTTCCTATCTCCCATCCAATCATCAAGATTTTTCTTGAAGAGTGCTAATGAGGAGCTTTGTTTGATATAGATAGGTAGTTTGTTCCAGAGTATGGGAAGTCTCTGGGACAGGAATCTATCCCTCCAGCATGTTCTCTTTATTGTGATGACGAGGTTTAGGTCCCTAGAGCGTGTAGCTTGTAGGGATTGGGATTTCCTTAAGTGGAGCATGTCTAAAAGCTTTGGGTTTGACATAGCTTTGTGTGTTAGGCAGAGATCGCCTCTGAGAAGGTGATATGCAATGGAGTAAAGCTGCAGTTTTTTGAGACGGTCTGCATAGGGCATCTCTTTGTGAGGTATTTCTGTGGCCTTTCCAGTTGTTGTAGATGTCTTGTGAGGTACATACCAAAAGGGGCATTGTACTCTATAATGGGTCTAATGAGTGACGAGTAGAGGGGAACAATGACCTCTGTTTTCCTGGATGAGAAACCTTTTGTGATGAGGTGTGCCACATAGAAGGATTTCCTGACTACTGTGGCGATGTGATTATTAAAGGAGAGACTACTGTCCACCTGTGTCCCAAGGTCTCTTATCACACTTTCGGTGTTAAGTAGACTACCACCTATGTGGTAGTTCATGGGTACTGAGTTTTTACCAAAAGGAATAACAATGCACTTTTTGGCATTGAGCTTGAGGCCATGGCTTTGACACCAGGCATCTGTCTCAGCAAGACCCTTTTGTAGGATGTCCACATCTTTTGGAGTTTTGATTATGGCTCCTAGTTTGCAGTCATCTGCGAACTTCATTAGCCAAAGACCTTCTGTGTTGGCCTGTACTTCAGAGAAGTAGATACCAAATAGGAGAGGACCCAGGACTAAACCCTGTGATACTCCACTTGTCACTGGTCTGAAACTGGATTTGGAGTCTGCTACTTTCACAGTGTGGGTTCTGTCAGTGAGCCAGTTGACAACCCATCTTGTGACATAGGGATTTATACCTAGTTTAGTGAGTTTATCTATAATTCCAGAGTGGGGGATGGTGTCAAAAGCCTTGGCGAGATCTAGATAGGCTGTGTGAACCACCTTACCCTCATCTACGGCTTTGGTGACTGCTTCAAAGAAGTCTATCAGGTTTAAGAGATATGATCTGCCTTTTACAAACCCGAACTGGGTGGGATCCTGAGTTTGGAGATTACCAATGTCATTGTTTATAAGTTCCATGATGATACGCTCCATAGCCTTGCAGACCAGGCTCGTTAGGCTAATGGGGCGGTAGTTTCCAGGGTCTGTGGTGGCTCCCCCTTTGTGGAGTGGGATAACTGTCGCTGTGCACCATTCAGTGGGCACATAACCTGACGTGAGGCTATGATTGAACATGGTACATAGGTGGGGTGCCAGTTCGTTCTGTAGTTCATGTAGAACACAGCCTGGGATGTCATCAGGTCCCATAGATGCTGTGTTCTAGGCTTTTGATAGTGTGTTTTTTACCTGTGCAGTCGTGATTACAGGAACTTTGCATTCTTCTGGTATAGAGATGGGCTCTTTAGGGGATGACAGAGGGATAAAGTTAGCACTGAACCTATCTGCCAGGATGTTGGCAATATCCATTGGTTCTGTATATTTAGTGCCATTGTGCTGTAACTCAGAGCAGATCTGAGTGTTGCCATCGAGATTCTTGACATAGCTATAGAATGCTTTGTGGTTGTCTTTAGAGTCAGTGGCAATTTTGTTTTCATAACTAGCTTTAGAGGATTTTATGAGGGATCTCAGCTTCTTACTGAAGCTGATCAGGGAGTTTCTCCAATCATGGGATTTTACTCTTTTTTGCAACAGTTTCTTTCTTCTGTTGTAGAGTTTGTTTATGGCAGGGGACCACCAGATTGGCTTCCTTTTTTTGGAGGATAGCATCTTGGTTCTGTTAGGGATTGCACGATCCATGCACTCATGTAAGTGCTTATAAAGTGCATTTGTGTAGGATTCAGCAGTCATACTTCTATTGTCCGTCAGCATGGGTGTCGTGAAGTTTGCCACTTCTGTCTTAAGAAGCGTGAAGTTGGCTTTGGAGAAATTTTTTACTGTGGTTTCCCTAATGGGTGGTGGGGGAGGGATGTGGATGTCTAGGGTGATTAGCTTATGGTTGGATCTGACCAACGAGGAATTGACCTCTGATGTGGAGCACCGGTTGCCCATGTTGGTAATAACCAGGTCTAGGATATTGCTGCCCCTGGTGGGGGTGTGTATAAGTTGATCCATGGCATTGGAATTTATAAATTCCAGAAAACGTTGAGCACAAGAGTTGGTACATGAGTAGTTTTCCCAGTTAATGGTAGGGTAGTTGAAATTGCCCATTATTAGGGTGTTAGGTTGTACCCTAATATTTTCCAGTGTATTAAGAAATGAGGAGTGGGAATCCTGGGGCATGCTGGGGGATCTGTGGCAAGCTACAATTTGGATTGTGGTCTTGCCCAGAGTTAGTTGCACTTGGATAATCTCAGATGTATTATGTTGAGCAACTAGCCTGGAGGTGTGGATATCCTTAATGAATATGGACACACCTCCGTCTTTAGTGTTTCGGTCCAGGTTAGGTGGCCGAAAGGTGTGGTATGAATTATAGCTTGGTAATGCAGGGGTACTCCCTGGAGCCTTGAACCAGGTCTCTGTCACTGCACAGATGTCGATGTTCTCCATTTTAAGGAGTGCCTCGAGAGAGTGCATTTTGAGGTTTAGACTTCTAGCATTGAGTAGCAATACCCTCAGATTCTTCTTGCCTGTACCTGTTAGGGTGGTGAATTTGTCATTTGAACCTTGCCTAAAAAAGGCACTATAGGGGTGGCTAGAGCCTTAGCCAGTTTCCAGAATGCCAGGGGCGACAGGTGCAGGACATCTCTGGCAAAGCATCGTGGCTTGTCGATCATGTCATCCCAGGCAGACAGATACTGGATCCCCTTAAAATGCCACCAGAAGCTTAGCCAATTGTTGAAGTCAATCATTTTGTCCTTGTACCGTGGTATCATTCTGGGTGATGGCAGGATGCTACTCAGGGCTAGGGTCATACCTGCCTGGGCTACAAGATTGGGCAGCTCCTCCATGTCCCTTTTCATGTAGTCCAAGGAGGTACATCTCGGGTCATTCACACCAACATGGACAATGACAGAGTCATATTTGTACTTGTTGTGGAGTGACCTGAGTGCATGCATTATGTGGCTGATCCTGGCACCCAACAGGCAGCTGACAGTAACTTTCTCCTTGTTTAGCCTGGTGAGTGGAACATCAGTGTGCCTGACTATAGAGTCACCTATGACTAGAGTGTTGGGTACGTTGTTATGCCTTATGGGCTGTAGTTGAGTGGCACACTGAGTTTGTGGGCAATGTGTCATTTGGGTTGTGTTGGGGGGGTGGAGGTTGCTTGTGTTTCTGCTTTGGAGGTCCCTGTTGCTTGGGCAGGTTTTTACCGAGAGCCTCCGCAAATGTAGGTGTGTGTTTTGTGTTTCTATGTGTGTGTTTTTGGTGGTGTAGTTTTCAGTATAAACCTCCACCAGACTCCACAGAATGTGTGCCACCAGAGTCCCCACTCCAAGCCTTAGTCCCTCTTCACAAGAGGCAAATGTCTATCTCTGTTGTATGTCTCTCCCACTCTTTTTATATATATATATATATATATATATATATATATATATATATATATATATATATATAATATATATATATATATATATATATATATATATATATATATATATATATATATATGTGTGTGTGTGTGTGTGTGTGTGTGTGTGTACACACAGACAAAACTACAAAACAGTGCACAATAATTCAAAGTATATTGATGTAAGTATAAAAAAAAAAAAAGATATATATGTCTTGAAGTATATCAAAAAATCTGGATGATTGACCTGTATGTTGTCAGCCTACACTGGTCAACATATGGAAATCGTTGACAGCTGTGCAAACTTGTCAAACCTTGGAGTAGCAGGATATGTCCTATCCCTGGAAATGTGTGATCTCGGAGTTAATAATGAGTGGAGGGATGCAGACCCCCTCCAAAAACACTTTTCTTTGCATGTTTCAAGGATTAAACTTGGAGCAAGCAATGTAGCATGTCAACATGTTTTTGTCTACATAAGCGAGTTGACAAAGTGGGGTGGCCGCGGTGGTGCAGCAGTTAGCATTGCCACCTCACAACAATTGGCTCTCTGGTTTGATCCTCGGCTGGGGTGCTTCTCTGTGGAGTCTGCATGTCCTCCCTGTGGTCACGTGGGTTTCCTCCAGGTGCTCCAGTTTCTCCCACATCCCAAAGACATGCTGTAGGTGGATTGGGCACTCTAAACTGGCCCTAGGCAAGAGTGCATGCATGTGTGTGTGCCTTCTATGGAAGGTTGGGTGCCAGGCTGGCAACTCAACACTGTAAAACTCCAGGCTGGCAACTCAACACTGTAAAACACCACTGCTAATCATGAGCAGACATGTGATCCACTGTGGCAACCCCTAACCAGGAAAAGATGAAAGAAGAAGACGTGAGTTGACATACAGCAGTGCAACATTTACTTGGTTTGACTATTAGTAGTAGACCCATTTTTTATATATGTGTGAATGTGTGCAATTTGTGTATATGTATGCATATGTGTGTGTGTGTGTATATATATATATATATAAAATATATATATGCATCGCATATATAGGTTCATAGGTTCATATATACATATATGCATGTACAAATTACTTCTGTAGTTTGCGTCATGACTGGAAAGGAACCACGGACCACCCCACTTACGAGTTTAATGAGGGCTAAATAAAATAAAAGAAGTGGTCTCATAAAAATAAGACTGTGATCCAGCAGCACATAATGTGATCACCAGTAATCTAACTTTTTCTTTCATCCAGGCACAAAAATGTAGCTGCAGCTTGAAAGACAACTCACTACAATTGCTGAAAGCCGAATCTAATCCACGTGCTCAATTTTTCATACTGTGATTGGGCATATGATTTGGGTAAAATTTGTTAGTTAGCGATGATTGGTACAGAAAGACGATAGAGTGATAACAGCTAAATTACTTAAAGTACAATACAGTAATACAATTAGCAAATTTACTGATCTAGCTTCTCTTGTATAATGTGGTTCAAAATGGAAACTTATTTATTTTACATTTGTTGAGTGGGAAAGTTCAACCAGGACATAGCCTATTTTCAGCAGAGGCCCAGGGAGAAATTCTCCAGACTCATTTATTTGGAATGTGGAAGAAAACCCTCACAAACACAGGGAGGACATACAGACTCTGCACAGAAGGCACCACAGTGAAGAATCGAACCAGAGGATCTCTTGTTGGGAGACAACAATGTTATCCACCGCACCACTGCACTGCCCAGGGGAAACATTAAAGCTTTTGACTGTTCACCCTTATCACCACTTACAGCCAGTCATAAGCCCAAACGTACTATTTAGTATAAAAACAGCTTCATAAGTTGGCATTTGCTGGTTTCTGTTGTCAATTATAGGGGCTGTTTTTGGTCCACCTTGTCAAAGTAGACTCACAATGGTACATTACAAAAAACATTTATTGTTTAGGTTATGCTGCATAACCCTTGTGCAATACTGTGTTTTCAGCAATGTACACTGTTTTAATAATTATGCAGTTAACAAGTGTTTTTAGTATGTATATATATACCTACTTGTGTTTTTTCACTTGTCTGACTTAAAATTAAATGCAAATGTTTGCTTACCTTTGTTTTACAAATAAAATTAGTCTTGTTTGGCTTAGGAGGACTTTAGTTTAATTAATTTAATGATGTTTCTTGCTTTTATACTGTATAAGTTGAAAAGAAATGTCTTTGACCCCATTCCTAAGTAAAGGTTTAATTAAACTTCATGAAATTAGTATTACTTCAGTCTTTAATATTAGCCTAGAGTGCTTTTCTCAACATATACCATCTGATCAATATTGCCTCCTCTTCTAGTTTACAAATCTATTGATAACATACTTAACTACAATTGTGCATTTTTTTTTCATTAGTCCTGTTGCTCCTATTACTACTGGAACTGTCTTTCTACCACATTGCTCTCATTTCTATTTGCAAATCCTGGTATTTTATGACTCTCTGGCACTCAGTATGTAAGACCCTATAATTACTGGGTGTAGCTGTGACACCCCTGCACTGGCCCAGTAATCAATGAGCCTCAATCCTCACCACTAGCACCAGTGAGGGATATACAATTTGGGAGGATGACAAGTACACACACAATAAAGTACAATTTCCCTTAAGAGCACACAGAGATCACAGTCAGTCTGGGGCTGGTTTCTGCCTCTTTCTGCAGATCCCCAGTAAGACTCCCCAGTGGCACAGCTATAGAGTCGAGATCTCAGCTGAGTGGTCAAGCCAAAACCTCCAGCACCCTCTCTGTCCAACCAGTGCTTCATGTCCCTGCCCAAGTAGCTGACACACACACACTTTGAGATTTGATGTATATACAAACACAAACACACACCTTGGAAAGGCTGGCACAGGTTTACTAGTTATACCCCCCTTCTGCCCAGACTATAAAGTAGTACCAGCTGTCACCAGCCACTACTTAACGAATACTCTAAGACCCTTACAAAGGGTGGCCAATTCTACCATGTAATGCTACTATTATGCAAATGGTAGGTGTGACCAAGACTTTCAAGGCTATTTAGGAGTGGCCTGTACAGTGTCACCAAATACATATGCAAGTACCCTAACAGCTTAAATATCACTAAATAAACCAGCCACAATTAAAAGGTTTAAATATATTTAATAATAAATAATAAAAGTACAAGAAAATAAACAAGACAGTAACTACAGAGCTCAGAATCACAGGAAATATTTTAAAACATTGCAGAACAGCCTCAAATTAATACAGAAAACATTTAAACTAATCTTTACTATACTCCTATCTATATCTAAAAGATACTATGTCCTAAATAACTTACTTACAGAGCAAGGCCAATGCAGGTGAGTGGATGTTCTTTGTAGGTCCAACACAAGACACAAAATGCCTACTCTTCCTCTTCGAGTGAGTTCTTAAATTAATATCACATATTACTGCTGGGTAAGCCTGGATTACATCACTTTTTGTCACCTACCTTCAGTTCCCAGGCTAACCAAATACTAACATCTCTGTGTTACAAATACTTATCTCTCAGATGAGCAGCTACTAGGAAGTTACAGAGCAATAAAACACTTTACATTTTAAACCTAGTAATTATTTCTGTTTCAAGACAATAGAAAGAAACTTCCAGCTCTAGGCATCCTGTCACCATCATTGAAACTGAGAGATAAACACACACTCAAACACTTTGATTCCAATTTATTTTCTTAGAGTTTTTCAAGTTAATTCTGTATGTTCCAGCTTCTACTATTAAAACATACATGTGCACTGGTATATAGTTTATATATATATTTCTGTTCTTTTCCAGTAGGGTATACTATGGACACATTCTTGAAGCTCAGTACATAACATACAGTTCAACACACACTTCTATACCAGTAGTTTAATATACACGTAACATATAGTTCTCTTACATTTGTAAGACAAGCATAAAAATCATATTACTATTCACAAATGACATATGATTATTTACAAAATTCCAGATATCTGGACTGGCAGTATTTCCCTGGTGTCACAGTAGACATATCAGTGATCATCTCTGTTTACCCAGTAGGGTTCTTAGTCTGCACATGTTGATGATGTAATTTCTGGGAAAGCACAACTTACTGTGCAGAAGCAATTTGTAAGACAGATTGTTTTGAAACATAAAACCAACAAATTTAGCAGTGGAATCAGCAGTCTCAGAAATTAAATCAGTGAATGATTCATTTCCCAGACATACAAAACAATCAACATGAGTGGTTGTGAAACCTCCTGGCGTAGTGACAAAAGTCCCAAAGAAAGTACTGCTTGAGTTCTCCAGCACATTCATATACAAGATAAATAAACTGGTGTTTTCTTTACAAAGTCATGATTTGTTTTACTGTGTCCTCCCTGCTATAGCATGCCACCATAGCAGCAGCCACAAAAGAACACTGCACTGCTGTAAGACTCGTTGTTTTAGCTGCCACATTACAACTACAACTACCTCAACCACCATGCACTGGATGAACAGACCGAAAACCATCTGGCACATCCAATTGCACAAAACCAGCAGGAGGCTTCACAACAGTATCACATCCAGAACCAACAGGTATCGGGCCATGAGATATATCCTCAGTCCCTGGAACAGCTGAGGGCTTGACAAAGGTCTCTGTGACCCAACAGCTGCAGTATATAAAACAGAGCAAACTGATGAAACTGAGGTAATGTCATACCCACAGCTGAAGACTGCAAAGCAGGGAAGGATGCTGGAATACAACTCACTCCCTGTGAACCTTCACCAGCAGAGAGTTCCCTTTCTTTCACAAGCAGATCCAGACCTTGCTTGAAAGACTGTCTTTGTCATACTCATTTATCATAATACCTAGAACAGTATCAGGTAAACCACTAGCATCAACATTAGTAACTTCAATACCATCCACAGTAGTTTTAATAAGCAAAAGAAGCACACTTTTCATGTAGGCTTTCTATCACACAACATCCCCTCAGTAGAGACTGGGGGCAAGTTTAGGCACTAGGATGTGACTGAGATATCAATCAGGTACCAGTGGCCAAGGTAGGGGTAGGCCGGGGACAGCCAAACAAGTCATGTAAAACAAGAGGCATAACTCTTTTCAAAAGAACCTGATGAAGCAGTCAGTTTGTTTTATCTACAACTAGATAATATTGAAGGCAGAGTTTTCTCTTTGGGTCAGTCATCATACTGGTGGAGCTAAGGCCTATGGTGTTCGTACCTGTGGTACTTTGGATAATCACATATAGAAGAAGAGGACAAAGAAATGTGTAATGTTTAAAATATGAAATAGCCTATGTGCTAGTATAGTGTATAGCTCATGGTAGACCTAACATATAGAGGTAGGATGTTAGCTTTTGAATTAATAAATAATAAGTTAAGAATTACAGCACAATTAATTGATAAACAGCAAGCATGTTGTTAACTAAATTGCATGCTTCATGTAAGGACTTTGCAGTGCTGTTCAAACATGAGCATGGTAAATGTCCAAGAAAATGAGTTGGCTTAATGTACATACTGCTATATGGAAGTTAAATAACAGCTTTAAAAGTTTATAGTTTCATGCTACAGGTAAGGATTTGCAAGCCTACTCAAATGTGCAGATCATGAGTAGCTGGGATACGGAGCATTTGTAGTGTTTACTACAGTTTTCAAGTTAAACAACAACACTGTACACTTTTACATGAAAAGCCTTCTTATTGCTTTGAGGTGGAGCAGTGTAGGACATTTTTGGAGGCTGATTGAAGACATGGAAAGTCAGTTCTGGGATCTTAATGGCAACCAGAGATTTTAGAGGGTTGCTGAGAGATGAAAAAAAAATTTCTTGAAGAGAAACCTGCAGCCATTTGTTTTTCAGCTGTGTCTGTTGTGTGCCAATCTAACATTAATGCTGTGTGGATGTTCTTAGACCAGTTCACTAGAAGGCTAAATCAGTGTGGATAGGATGCATGCAGTGAAGATGATCTCTGTGAAGACTTAATATTACTTTGATGGATAATGCATGTGGGGTTAGGAGCTATGTATGTATGTGAGATATATCTAACCTGTAGTTTAGATTAGATAGACAGAGTATGATGTCATTAAAGTAAAAATAGCTTGGGCATGGCCTAAGACTTGTGTCTGTTACTCTGCTCATACATGGGTAGGATTCGTATGATGGTAGACATGCTTCTCTTTTACCTGCCCATTTGATGTAGCAGATGTTTAAGTGCTGTGTGGTAGGTTATTACATGGTTAAAGGCCATCTAGCAGGCTTTCAGTGAGTAATGAGTCTTTGCAACTGAGACTATGATTATACATTGTAGAGCAACATTGCAAGGATACTGATGTCATGTTCACTACTCATTTATGGCTCAGACAAGCAAATCATACAAATTTGTTGATGAAGGTGATACTGGATTCATCAATGGTGTGTTCTACCTAAATTAAAAAATAAATATTGATGAAAGGGAGAGGCAGAGAAATCATAAAAAGGAAGGAGCATAAACATTAATAAAATGGTGGGGCACAGAGTAAGCAGCTTGTAGGGAATAATTTCTGAAACGGAGTGGAGATTTAAAAATCTGTTTTAGTCACTAAGCACTTTGTGCTGGGAAGCTACATGTCCACATTTCAGCTGTTCTGCCATAAGAAAAAAACACCTGTTTTTTTTTTTTTTTTGGGGGGGGGGTTATGTGTTTATTTTCTTATTGCCACTATTTTGGAATTTAGTGTTTTACTTGTAAAATGCATTAGTGAGGGTGGGCTTAAATTTCCAATTGCGATCCCTTAGCCATGAAGCCTAGCTGATTCCTATGTTGGTTCATTACAAACACCATTTTAGGTGTGGGTCCAAGATGGTACCATCAGGTGTGATATCAGAATGAGTGACATCATCAGGGTCTGTTTGGCAGCAGCCATTTTTTGTTTAGGTGGCAAACGTGCTGCTTCAAACATCCAGGGGTACACAGTCTGATGGCAAAAGAAGCTGGGGTGATCAGAGACAGACACCATCTTGAATGTGCTATTCTGCATACATTAAATATAGTTTATCCCTGTCACATGAGCTGTAAGGTTTGTATTAACGTTTTACAACAGATTAAGGAATATTTATTTTCTTAGCCCATGTGATAACATTTATTGTGTGTGTGTGTGTGTGTGTTTATATGAAAAGCTAATTCCACCTAAAACGCGGCTTTTCAGCGCTTCTGTGGATCCCTAGTGATATCTGCATTGCTTACTGTACTTATTTCCTTGTTTCCCTTGAAAGAAAGTTACTGTTTGTCATTTTTGCATTTAAGTTACCTGGCACTTGCTCACTAAAGCAATTATATAAGTCAGCACTAAAAAATCAAAAGCACTACACCCTCACAAACTCCCCCTGGAGTACCTTGCTCCCCACTGGCCATTTTTTTCAATTATAAAGAAATTCCCAATATTATTCTAGCATGTCCAAAGGTCAGTTGTCAATCTCCTCTCCAGTCCAGCTGGTGAATCTGGGAATCTTGAGGCAATGTTACAACTGCCTTATGTACACAGACAACCCTCTCCTCCTCCCAACAAATTCCAACACATGTGAGAGATGCAACCATATAGCCAAACTGGAGGCTAAGCTCTCTCAACTCAGTACTGGCGTAACCAGTCAGGAGGAGAAGGAAACCACACTCACTAAAATTCCAGTCTCACATAGACCTACCATGACAGCAAACCAAACACATAAACACACAAAAACATACTTGGAGGCTCTAAATAAAAATCTGCCTAAGCAGCAGAGACCTCCAAAGCAGACACCCAAGCAACCGCTACCCCAAAACAAAACACGTGCAACACATAGCCCCCAAAGCCAGTGTGCTGAACAGTCACAGCCCTTAAGGCTAAACAACACACCTGATACACTTGTAATAGGTGACTATCATCAGGCACACTGACGTCCCACTCACCAGGCTGAACAAGGAGAAGGTCACGGTGAGCTGCCTGTCGGGCGCTAGGATCCGCCACATAACACAAGCACTCAGGTCACTCCAAGACAAGTACAAATATGACTCAGACATTGTCCATGCTGGTGTGAATGACCTGAGACGTACCTCCCTGGACTACATGAAGAGAGACATAGAGGAGCTCTCAGAGCATGTAGCCCAGGCTGGTATGACCCTGACCTTGAGTAGCATCTTACCCTCACCAAGAATGATGCCACAGTATGAAGACAAGATTATCAATTTCAACAATTGGCTTAAGTATTGGTGTCATTCAAAGGGGATCCAATGCCTGTCAGCCTGGGATGACACACTCGACAAGCCACGATGCTTCGCTAGGGACGGCTTGCTCCTGTCACCCCTGGGCTTTCAGATATTGGCAAAGGCTCTTGCTACCCCCATAGTGCCTTTTTTAGGCAAGGCTCAAAAGACAAACCCACCTCCATAGGTATCACAAGGGATAAGAAACTAAGAGTAATGCTACTCAACGCCGGAAGTCTAAACCTCAAGATACACGCACTCGAAACTCTCCTTAGCATGGAGAACATCGATATCTGTGCAGTAACAGAAATCTGGTTCAAGGCTCTCAAGAGCACCCCAGCACTACCAGGTTATACCTCATACCATGCTTTTCGGCCCCAAAACTTGGACCGAACCACAAAAGGAGGGGAAGTATCAATATTAGTCAAAGATACCCACACCTCCAGGTTGGTGGCACAGCACGAGGCATCAGAGACTATCCATGTGCAACTAACAGTGGGTAAAACTGCCTTCCAGTTTATAGCCTGCTACAGACCACCCTCCCAAACCCAGGAACCCCACTCGGCCTTCCTGAGAACACTGGAAAATATGAAGGTCTCTCCAAACACCATTATATTGGGTGACTTCAACTACCCAACCATAGATTGGGGGCATTACTCTAGCTCCAACACCCTAGCCCAAAGGTTCCTAGAATTTATAAACTCAAATGCTATGGAACAACTTGTTACAACTCCCACAAGAGGGGAAAACATACTGGACCTGATCATCACCAACATGGGGACTCTATGCTCCAGACCAGAAGTGTATCCCTCACTGGTAAGATCAGACCATAAACTAATCTCACTGGATATTCACATCCCAACCCCACCCCATGCCCAGAAAACCACAGTGAAAAACTTCTCTAAAGCAAATTTCACACTCCTCAAAACCGAGGTGGAATCCTTCAAAGCCCCGGGCCTGTGGATAATACGGCCCAGACCACAAAATCCTTTATAAACGCATTCTATGAACACCTTCAGGAATGCATGGATCATGCAATCCCAAATAAAACCAAGACCCAATCCTCCAAAGGCAAACGTCCTGTCTGGTGGACCCCAGCCATAAACAAACTATACAATAGAAGGAGGAAGCTACTACATGATAGAGCAAAATCCCAAAAAGGGAAGGCATCTCTGATCAGTATTAGCAAAAAACTACGAGCACTCAGAAAATCGTCTAAGGCCAGCTTCGAGAGAAAAATTGCACAGGACACTAAGGATAATCACAAGGCTTTCTTTAGTTATGTTAGGAACCTGGGTGGGAATTAACAGATATGCTCAGAATTAGTCCAAAATGACAAAAAATACACCGAACCCACAGACATTGCCAACATCCTAGCTGACAGGTTCAGCACAAACTTCTCCCTCCCCACCAAAGGGCTAAAATCTATCCCAGCAGAGTGGTGCCCCCTGACATCTCAGATGCTCAGGTAAGAGCTTCCCTCTCCAAAGCAAGAAACACAGCATCAATGGGACCAGACGGTGTCCCGGGCTGCGTCCTACATGAACTCCAAGAAGAGCTAAACCCAAACCTAAAACTACTGTTCAGTCTCAGCCTTACTACAGGATATGTACCCAAAGAGTGGTGTACAGCAACAGTGGTCCCTCTCCACAAAGGTGGTGCCTCAACGGATCCTGGAAACTATCGCCTCATAAGTCTCACTAGCTTGGTCTGCAAAGCTATGGAAAGGATCATCATGGACCTTATAAATAAAGATATTGGGGACCTACAGACACTGGATCCTACCCAGTTCAGCTTTGTT